>NC_135237.1:301004560-301305560 GCF_051348905.1 Ranitomeya variabilis | reverse complement strand
CAGGGGTGGTCCAGCTGCGGTCCGGTCCGATGGGCGTCGCGGTTCGGGGCCTCCCATTTTCTTACGATGACATCCTCCGTTTGTATTCATGCTGCTGCTCTGGTGCAGGCGAAATTTATCTGCCCTGTTGAGGGCAGAGCAAAGTACTGCAGTGCGCAGGCACCAGGAAAGGTCAAAGAGGCCCGGCACCTGCGCACTGCAGTATGAAGAGAGGAGGCCCTGGACCGATCCGTGACACCCATCGGACCAGACCACCCCCCCAGGTGAGTATAATCTAACCTCTCTTTCTCATCTTTCAGGATACATTGGGGGCTTATCTACAGCATTCCATAATGCTGTAGATAAGCCCCTGATGCTGGTGGACTTAGCTCATCTTCGATTTTGGGGGTAACAGGTTTCCTTTAATCAATTGAAATCTAGAATTGGTGTGCATATGCTGCGGAAAAATCCATGCAGATTTGCAGCATTTTATTTTCCGCAGCATGTCAATTCTTTTTGCATATCTGCAGTATTACTGCACCCATTGACTTCCATTCAGTCAGTCAAATTGCAGGTGAAAAAAGATTTGCGGTTTTGCTGCGAAGTTGCGTGTGGAAAAAAATGCTACAGATAGGGAGGAGGAAGAGTGTGTGGGCAAAGACTATGTGTTTGCAAAGAAGATGTGCATGTCTGCCTGTGGGTGTCTGTGTGTGTATGTGTGTGTGTGCATGTGTCTGCGTGGGTCTATGGGTGTATACGCAGCTGTGTGTGTCTGTGTGTAGGCAGGCATTGTCCAATGGAACTACTTATCTCATCTGGCTATGTCTGCTGTCACATAGAACAGTGACAGCATGAGCGATGGTGGGATAGTAGTCCCATCATCCGGCTACTGTATTGAACAGTAAAAAAACCCCACACAAACAGTACATGCTCACCAAACAGCTAATCCCCGATTCCCTTGATCGCCTGCAAAAAAATAAAATAAACCAACAGTATACTCCCTGTTCCGATGTAATCAATTTATTAACCATTGTCCCATGACGATCTCCCATGTACAGCTGTCACATAACAAGATGTGACCACTATACCTGGCTTTGGTGATGGAGTGACAGAAGGTGATCCTCCCGCAGTGGATCATTCCTCCACTTACAGGTCACCGGAGTTCATGCTGTCACTTGCAGCACCGCTGCATGAGAAAATTCTCATGCAGCTGTACTGCTGTAAAGTGAGAGCATGGACTCCGATGAACTACACTGCGGGAGTATTATCTCTGGTCAGTGTATCATTGGACATTGGAGGTCCTGTAGAGAGGTCACATCTCCCTAAGTGACAGCTTTAACCTGGAGATCATCGTGGGACAGTCACTATTAAATGGATTACATCGGAACAGGGAGCATTTGTGTTGGTTTATTATTTTATTTTTTTTGCAGGAGAATGAGGGACATGTAGGAATTAGGCATATAATAAATATGGGAAACTGGCGTTTTACTTCATTAAAATTCTGACTTTGTCTTTAAGACATCTCCTCATTACTAATCCTATAGTTGTTACATGTTAAATATAGACACCTCTCCATTACTAAGCCATGGGCTTGATGTCACCTGGCAAGACAAAGGAGACATCAACCCCACAACTATTACCCCACTTGCCACTGCTACAGGGCAAGTGGGAAGAGAGAGGCTAAGTGCTGGAATTTGCACATCTTAGAGATGTGCCATTTCTGGGGTGGCTGAGATCTGGTGTTTGTAGCCAAGGGTACAATATCCATGGTCCCTTCCTAGGCTATTAATATCAGCGTGCAGCTGTCTGCAGAGCCTTTTCTGGTTATTAATTATAGGGGGACCCCAAGTCATTTTTGGGGGGCTCCCCTATATTAATAGCCAGTAAAGGCTAAGTGTACAGCTGTGAGCTGATATTAATAGCCTGGGAAGCTCCATGGGTATTACCCCTTTTCCAGACTATAAACATCGACCCCCAGTCACTGGCTTTCCCTCTCTGGTTTGGAAAATTGTGTGGGAGCCCCTGCCATTTTTTAGAATTAAACAAATATGGCGTTTAAAACTTTGGTCACACTTGCGAGAAACTCGCACCTCAATACCTGGCACTGCCACCGGCACTTGGGACCAGAGTGTGTGGCTGCATGTATTTCTATGCAGCTTAATGGTCAGGTCTGATTGCCGGTGGCAGTGCCAGGTATTGAGGTGCGAGACTCAAGCGAGATACTCTCAAGTTTGACCCCGGCCTAATGCAGATTTTGTGGTGTTTGTATGTGTGGTTTTTTTTAACTCTTTATGTACCATTTTATTATGGTTATTGCTAAACATCGGGCTTGGTATTATCTATCTATATCTATCTCTCTATCTATTTGTGTGTGTAAACATTATTCTTCAATGGAGAATGTAAAAGAAGAGGTTGGACAAGAAAATTACAGCACAATTTTTTTTTGTTAAATAATATATCTTTTTTAGTTTACAAAAATGCATACAAATCTGCATGAAAAAACGCATGAAAATCCGCAATCAAATCCACATAAAAAATGCATCAAATAAGCAAGGATTTTTAACTGTGCTTTCTGCCAAGACAGGAAGAATCTGTGCAGAAAATTTAACAGGCAAATCCGCATGTGTGCACATACCCTAATGGATAAAGTTTTACTATTATTATAGTTTGAAAAGGTTTGTGACTTATTAGCATGTGGACATATTTTGCAAGGAAAATAGCCTCATTTGTAAAAACTGCTCACAGATAACCAATTCCCTAGTTGATTAAACATCTTATGCGTAGTATACAAACTAGGTGAAAAAAGTAACTTTTTTAACTTACAGGCGATAGTGAGAGGGCTCTTCACAATAAATAAGCATTTAAATCCCGACAGGGTTAATTCTCAGAAGGGAAATCATGCTACATTATTAATTTGATGTGTTATGATTGATACATTTTCTTTTTTCCTGTACATTGTACGAGTTGCTATTGTTTGTTTTGACTTAGGCTGGTTTCACACTTGCGTTTTGATCTGCATGCGTTTTTGAAAAAAACGCATGTGGTGAAAAAACGCATGTAATCGCGGCAAAACGCCACGTTTTTTAGACGCATGCGTTTTTTTTTTTTTTTCCCATGAAAAAATCAACTAGAAAATCCACTAATAGTAGAATTAGCTAGGGTTAGGGTTAGGGTTAGGGGTAGCTTTTTATTAGAAGAATGTCCTGGTCACCCTAACCCTACCCCTAACCCCTAAACGTAACTGAAATACGTGGCACTGAAATACATGGCACTGAAATACGTGGCACTGAAATACGTGATACGTGGCACTGAAATACGTGGCACTGAAATACGTGGTACGTAGCACTGTATACGTGGTACGTGGCACTTAAATACGTGGCACTGAAATACGTGGTACTGAAATACGTGGCACTGAAATACGTGGCACTGAAATACATGATACGTGGCACTGAAATATGTGGCACTGAAATACGTGGTACGTAGCACTGAATACGTGGTACGTGGCACTGAATAAGTGGTACGTGGCACTGAAATAAGTGGCACTTAAATACGTGGCACTGAAATACGTGGCACTGAAATATGTGGCACTGAAATACGTGGCACTGAAATAAGTGATATGTGGCACTTAAATACGTGGCACTTAAATACGTGGCACTATGACTGTCAGAAAATGTTCATTAAACGGTTAGGGGTGAGGTTAGGGGTAGAGTTAGGGTTAGGGTTTGGATCCCTTTATCACCTTGATGGTGGTGGGAGGCTTTTCAGTCTGTTTTCTGGTTTTTTTCTATAAAAACGCATGCGTTTTTAATGCAAACAAACGCATGTGCTTAAAAACGCATGCGTTTACATAGACAGCAATGCATTTTTTTGTCGCGAAAAAACGCATGCGTTTTTTCGCGGCAAAAAAAACGCGCAAAAAAATACTACAGGTTGCATTTTTGAAAATGAACGCATGCAGAAAAAAAACGCATGCGTTTGGAAACGCGACCAAACGCGTACAAAAAAACGCATGCGTTTTCAATGTTAAATATAGGGGGAAAAAACGCATGCTTTTTTGTGCAAAAAACGCTGCAGACAAAAATGCAAGTGTGAAACCAGCCTTACTTAGAATTTATATTTTATGGTTTATTTGTTTTTACAATTATGGAAATGATTTTTTCCAACTGAAAAGCTGCCAATTTTATTGAACATGTGACTATTTAGGTTCCAACCAAGGAAAGTTGTGTCTCAGACCAAGTTTATGAATGCAGCTTGCACTCAAAATGCGTTTGGTTATATGATGATCTCTTCCAACCATTTTACACATTCACAGCTTTAATTTGTGTATGTGTTTTTAAGATTTTCATTAAAAGGAGTTTTTTTATCTTCATTATAACTGGAAGCTGGATCATTTTTTCCTTTTCAACATGCTTTATGGATGCTGAACAGTAGCATGATAGTGGACTTTCCTGCTGTTTGGACAGATGTACAAGGGTGAGCTGGTTATTTCTCTCCTTTTCTATCATTACTCTATAAGCAACTGCCTTTTGATAAATACCATAAAAATGACCACAAAAAAAAAAAATATATATATACATTTCTAGACTATATGGAAGATTTAATAAAAAACAGAATACTCAGGAGCAGGGGGAATAAAATAATTGCAAACATTGTCCGCTTTTGATTTAGGAATAGATCTTCTTTACAGGGCAGATGCAATTTTGATCAAATTTATGTATTGGAAATACTAATTACTATCACATTTTTAAACAGGTTATCTAGTTTGAAAAGTCCATCTTGTATCCATATACTAGGAGAGTCTGAGTTAATGGTTTGAAGCCATTCACTCTGTACCTTCATCTAATAGCCTGAAAAGGCGAGCAGCTACAAACAATGCAGTCTATGAACCATTATTTGATTTAAATTAGAAATCCAACACTTCATCTGACCTGTACTGAAGAGCAGTTTGGCATTTATTGCATAGTTCATAGCTGTTTGGGTTCAGATTACTGGGAAAAAAATAATGGCTCAAACTGTCCTAAAATGACCTATTGTTTCAACTAAGGTTTTTTCATTTCGACCACCAAGATTAAACAAACTTAAATTTTGCAGTTTTCACAATGTGTTAAAAGAATAAATATTATACAATACAACAATTCATAATTTATAAAGCTAAATTGTAATTTTTGCAATAAGGCAATATTATACCAAAATGGTAACATATTCATTACAAAATTGACTGTGCTGCTGTTAAGCTTCTTTGTGCCACTATAAAGCCCCACAAAAGAGCTTCATAGGAGGTTTCTAAAATGACAAGAAGTCTAAAAAAGTTAACAGAAAAATAAAGAACAAAACGTGCTTTAAAATAAAAAGAAAGCACAATATATACAAAGCAAGCCCTCACACAGCGCTAACATAAAAAAGTCATAGGTCTTAAATTATGGTAACAAAACACATTTGTTATTATTATGTATTCAAACATAAAAATTAAAACATTTTGTATCACTATAATTGTACTAACCCATATAAAAAAGTTACCAAATTTACAAAAGTCAGAACGACAGATTTGCTTTTACTTGCATTTCAACTCATACATATTTTTTTTTTTAAGGAAAACATTTTTCTTTGCATTAACTCCTTTGCAAATATTGGCATAACTGTGCATCCTGCCCGAGGGGTGACAGAATGGTGAAGACTTAGTAGCTGGGCTCTCACCACACGAAACAGGCGACAGCCATAATAAATTGCTGGCATCTACAGTCATGGCCAAAAGTGTTGGCACCCTTGAAATTTTTCCAGAAAATGAAATATTTTTTTCCAGCAAGCTATTGCAATTGCACATGTTTTGTTATACACGTTTTTTTCCTTAGTGTGTATTGGAACAACACAGATTGAGTCAACTTGTCCCCTTTATATCTGATTTCAGGTGTGATTTTCATATTGCCCACACCTGTTACTTGCCACAGGTGAGTTTGAACGAGCATCACATGCTTGAAACAAAGTTGTTTACCCATAATTGTGGAAAAGGGTCAACTATTTTGTCCTGCTCATTTATGGAGTTTTGTGTGAAATGATGTCCAATTTGCCTTTTTTCTGTTTATTTGTGTTGTTTCAATACACACAAAGGAAATAAACATGTGTATAACAAAACATCTGTAATTCCAACAATTTTATTTAAGAAATGCTTCATTTTCTGGAACAATTTCAATGGTGTCAACACTTTAGGTCATGCCTGTATGTCTAACCATTTAGATGTTGCTGTTATTCATTGACAATGGCATGTAAATTACATCATTGCTGGTGCATGAACAATTTAAATAATGAACATAAGTGGCATTGCCTCATCCATATAAGTATAGTCTGTAGAAATATAAGTCATAAAGTATTGAACATAGTTGGATGAAACATGTAAGGTAAGCTGTGCTGCTGGAGTAAATCGATTCTTTAACATGATGATGATGTGTTTTTTATTCACAACATGTTTTTTCACTACAACAGTGTCTTTATCAAGTGAAAAAAAAATGTGTTGTGTAAAAAAAACTCATTTTCATAATTGTTGAAGAATTAATTTATTTCAGCAGCACACCTACCTTATGTGTTTCATCCAATTGAATCCAATATTTTCTGACAATTTAGCCACCAGCCATGGGGTAACAGCCTCTGTTTTTCTTCATGCCTACATAGGAGTTGTGCCTGGCACAATTCCACCAAGTAAGTGTAAATAGCATTTACCTACTCACCCACTATAGGGTATCACCCTATTGTGCCCTCTTTTCCCTACATCTTCAATGTATTCATAATCCATAAAATAAAATGCATAAAGAGAGGTAAACTGAAAACTCAAGAAATGTGTAGTTTTCAGTCATCACACTACCCTAAGAAAATATATTAAATAGCAATAAAAAACGTTATATTGACCCCAAATGGTAAAAACATCAGCTTGCCATGAAAAAAAAAACAGTTACCAAGCTATATACACTGAAAAATAAAATAACATTTAAAAGATAACATAAAAATGGTAACAACAAACTACCTTTTTTATTTACTAAATCTTGCTTTTTTTCTTTACCGTTTAGGTAAAAACAAATCTTTAAGTTGATAATGCCACAATCATGCTGACGTGGAGAAACCTATCGACAGGTCAGATTTTCAATACAATGTACACTTTAAAAACAGAACCCCAAAAGATCATGGTGGAATTTCATATTTTTTGACATTCACATTCACTTCCATTATATTTGCTACTCAGTCGAGCACTTCCGAGCGATCAAAGTGCTCGATTTGAGTACAGAGCATTCTAGCATTTCAGTGCTCGATCATCACTGTTGACTCTAAATCTGCTTTAGTATATAGGATATTTAGCACATTTATAAATAAATACAATCTTTATTTTTTTTTGTAGAGTAGTTATGATGAGAGCAAATCGGAAGTGACCTTGTTTAGAAGAAGTTAATGGTGATTTTATCAGTGCGAAGCTCCATCTAACACAACATGTAGGATTAATATGTTGAGTCATTTTTATTGTGCACTGAAAACACTGCTTCCCAGGCTTCAGACTTCATGAGTCACACAGAAAAAGCTACCCAAAGATTTCTGCAAAATATATAGAGCAACATCTAAAGGCTTTAATTTACTAAGGCGCCATAGCTATATTTTACATTGTGCATTGCAGCATTTCTATGCAATAGAAGATACAAAACTGCCACAAGAAACACACTTTTTTCTGCAAAGCAATATATCTATTTACTCAGGGGAGTTCGTTGTACTTTAGCCATGAACTGCTACTGTGATAAATGGTTTGCTCTTTTAGGCATTTTTCAATCAGACATTACATTGCTGCACTATTGCAAGTGTTCCGCTGAGCTACAATCTTGTAAGATGAAAGTCTATGACTATGCATACTAATGTCTGATTACATTTGATGTTGCTCCTTCTTACGAAGGCACAGAACAATCCGGGCCCTCTGGGAAATAGAAGCCACAACATAGCAAATTTATTGAAGGACAACTGTTTTGTTTTGAATTATATCTATACAAATGCATGTTGTTTCCTGTTGGTATAGGACGAACATATAAGCAGCATTCAAAGATTTGTTTTCTGCTTTCGACATCTCCTACATGAAAGGGAAAGGCAAGAAATGAAGGAACATATCTAAATGAATTGGTAAACACAGGAAATGAATTAATGCCAGTCTGAGATTCAGGCAATCTGGAGATAGGACATTTTCAGTTCAAACATATAGCAGTAAGAACATTATTCCATATTTTTTGTCAGGAATGCTAAAAGGCAGATAGTGAACATAATCCATACTTTATACTATTCTAGTACATCAGTCGGTTTTTGCAAAATAAGTTTTCTGTTTGCATATACAGTAGCTTACATTTAGGAGATCTGTATTTTTTTCATAAATAAATAGATAAATACAATAAATTGCCCATTAAATATTTTTACTAGAATATATAATGAAGGTGGCTATGAATGTATGTACAGTATAAATGTAACTTACATGAATGTGGTAAATGTTTAGCGGAGGGAGACTTTCAATAGTTTCTTAGTTTGACAAGGGCTTTTTAGACATGTGGCATTCTACAATTTTCCTAAATGATTGTGTTGCCATTATAAATGAGCAAATCAAGGCTCTTATTAGGGAACTTTTATGGAAGAAAAAACAGCCAAGTATTAAGTTGGAAACATTTAGCCAGCATAAAGATATGGGTATAGTGACTATTTTTGACCCATGGTTATATTATATTGTCCCACAATTGGGTGGGCTCACAAGCATTGTTTGGGCAAGTCAGATGGTCCAATTTTTCAAGAGTATAGTTGGAGCTCCCTTCTTAGTGTCTTAGAAACATGATTACCATTGGGGAGTGGGTTCTGCCCCCCTCCCAGCTATTACATATAAGGTATGGGATGGGGAAACATTTAAGAGTGAAGGGGTATACCAAACTCACTCCAATTTGGAATAATACTCTTTTGCCTGACTTCTTTTAAATTAAAGAATTTTGAAAACTGTGAAGAAATAGGGATCAGCAGAATTAAACAGCTGTTGCTTTGAACAACTGCATCTAGTGTTCTGGGTCGCCTCATAGGCTATTCTATCAAAACTGAGACATGTCTCTATGTCCCAAAATAAAATAAATAATGAGCTATAGTAGTTCATAAACACTCAGTGACTCTCTTGCCTCCCTTGGCTTTCATGGAGGTTTAATCTCACATAAATATAAATCATGTTATATTGATTAAAACTGTGATAAATGTAATAGTGTCCGAGTCTTAATGGGAAGTGGACTTGGGGAAAAAAATTTAAAATAATGGAAGGAAATCATTGAATTCATCCTGAGGTTGTCTCCTTGTGAGTCCCAAAGACTATATATATATATATATATATATATATATATATATATATATATATATATATATATGTATAATAAATGTTGGTGCATTTGTCTATGTATATCTCTCTCTCTCTCTCTCTCTCTCTCTCTCTCTCTCTCTCTCTATATATATATATATATATATATATATACCGTATTTTCCGGCGTATAAGACGACTTTTTAACCCCCGAAAATCTTCTTAAAAGTCGGGGGTCGTCTTATACGCCGGGAATCGTCGTGTACGCCGGTGTATATGGTGGGTGGGGAGGGGGAGTGATCCTGATGACGAGGGGGCGTCTCACAGGAAAGTGAGTAATCCCCATTACCTTATCCTAGCGGTGCAGCGTGGGGGTGTCAGTGCTGGGAGCGGCGGCGGCGGCTGCTGTGTTCTGGTGCGGCGGCTCCTCTTCTGTGTGGGGCCTCTGTGCTGTGAGGTGGCGGCGGCAGCGGCGTATCTTTATCCAGTTGGGGCTCCTCCGGCATCTCCTTAGCCCTGGAGGCCCCGCCGCAACTCCATCGGTGCAATGTGGTGGCCTCCGGGAAAATGGCCGCTGCTCAGATTCAGATCTCGTGTCCCGAGATTTCGGGACGAGATCTGAATCTGAGCAGCGGCCATTTTCCCGGAGGCCACCGCATCGCACCTATTGAGCTGCCTCCGGGAAAATGGCCGCTGCATTGCACCGATGGAGTTGCGGCGGGGCCTCCAGGGCTAAGGAGATGCCGGAGGAGCCCCAACTGGATAAAGATATGCCGCCGCCACCGCCACCGCCACCTCACAGCACAGAGGCCCCACACAGAAGAGGAGCCGCCGCACCAGAGCACAGCAGCCGCCGCACCAGAGTACAGCAGCCGCCGCCACTCCCAGCACTGAGACCCCCACGCTGCACCGCTACGATAAGGTAATGGGGGATACTCACTTTCCTGTGAGACGCCCCCTCGGCATCAGGATCACTCCCCCCCCCCCCAAAAGGCACATATTCACCGGCCCTATAAGACGACATAGGGTGTATAAGAAGACCCCCGACTTTTAAGAAGATTTTATATTTTAACTGGTAAAGTTGGGGGGTCGTCTTATACGCCCAGTCGTCTTATACGCCGGAAAATACGGTATATATATATATATATATATATATATCTTGATCTTTGCACCCTTCTGTATTTCTGTTAGTTGTCTCCAGTCTTCTTTTCCAAGGGGGGCACAAACTTCTGTTGTTCTTGCTCGTTGTATAGCCAAGCATTTCCATGATAGCTGAGGCAGTAGCATAGATCAGTTTATTACTTTGAGTTATGGTGGTGGTAGGTATTGAGGCAAGTGCTTTATTGGCATCTTCTAGCAAACTGTCTGTTAGGGCTAGCGGAACGCACCAAATAGATATAGAGACTTTATTATAATATATGCTTTCGCAGCCCGGGGTCCACCGTGCAGGAGAACCTGCTGCTAGGAAATGGTGGAACTAAATGGTGGTATGAGCTACCTCTGTTACTTCACAGAGTAGCTGTGAACTCAAAGCACTGCGCCCTGTTAACCTTCACAGTGGCACAGGCTAACTACCCAAACGAGAGCAGTCAGTGGTCATGCGTGCACACAAAACTCCTCGCCAGAGGTGCCAGCATGGTAGGGCCTATTTCAGCCAGGTCCTTGAATACTCAAACACACAAACTCCTCACCGGAGGTGCCAGCATTCTAGGGGCTTATTTCAGCCGGGTCCCTGAGCACAATCATACGTGACCACACTGGCGCAAAGTACAACATAGAACAATACTAGCGCATGGCCGTGCGGCCATGCGAGCCTTAAAAAGTTGCAGCATGTACAGGACCTTCCTAGAAGGATCAATGAGAGGCTGCCACAGAGCGTGAGCACCTACAGGACCTTAGCTGCAGTGTCTGATCATGTGACCCTTGATCTCCACTGAGAGATCTTACTCTGGGCATGCTCTGAACGAGAAAAGCAGGACTTAGTCCCAGAAGCATTTGCTCGCCGCTGCCCAGCACTGACTCCAATGGCAGAAGCAGGAAAAGCAGCAGTAACTCTCTGTACAGAGTCAGAGTGAGCGAGAAGCTGGGACCGACGTCTCAGCTGAGCAGGCTCCACTGTGGCAGGAGAAGAATGGGAGACCGCAGCGGAGATGGCCCGAGATTCCCCCTGTGCAGAGGCGGGAACTCGACCCCTAACATTACCCCCCTCCCTAGGGCCCCCCTCCTTGGGCCTCACTACGTTCGAAGGCAGCAATGAGCTGCGGAGCCCGAATGTGCTCAGCAGGCTCTCAGGACCTATCCTCAGGACAGTAACCCTTCCAGTCCACCCAAAAAAATTTTTTGCCACGAACCACCTTGCACCCCAAAATAGCGTTCACCTCGTAATCATCCGTAGATGAACCCAATGTCCCGGCAGATGACTCAGAAAACCGGGACATGTATACGGGCTTAAGGAGGGACACATGAAAGGTGTCGGTGATACCTAGGCGTGGAGGAAGGGCTAGACGGTAGACCACAGGGTTAACCTGTTCGAGGACCTTGAAGGGACCTAAGTAGCAAGGTGCAAACTTAGTGGACTCAACACGCAGCCTGATGTTACGGGCGGAGAGCCACACTAAGTTGCCAGGAGCAAAGGTCAGGGCAGGGCACCGATGTGCATCTGCGGAGGACCTAATTCTCTCCTTGGAGGCCTGGATAGCATCCTGAGTGCGGTCCCAAATGTCTCGTGCCTCCACTGCCCAGTCTGCCACCCTGGAATCAGCAGAGGACATGGGCATAGGCACAGGAACCCGCGGATGTTGGCCATAATTAAGGAATAAAGGAGTCTGACCGGTGGAGTCGGCTACAGCATTGTTAAGGGCAAACTCAGCCCACGGTAACAAGGATGCTCAGTCATCCTGCCTGGCAGAAACAAAATGTCGCAAATAAGTGACCAGATTCTGATTGGCCCTCTCAACCAACCCATTCGCCTCGGGATGATAAGCCGAGGAGAGATTTAACTCAATACTGAGTAGACGACAAAGCTCCCTCCAGAATCGAGACGCAAACTTGGGACCCCGGTCACTGACAATCTTGTCTGGCATACCGTGTAAACGAAAGATATGCTTGATGAACAAGGCTGCCAGAGCCCATGCAGACGGTAGCCGTGGAAGAGGCACCAAATGAACCATTTTGGAAAAATGGTCGGTGATCACCCAGATAATGGTGCAGTTACGAGACTTGGGTAGCCCACCACAAAGTCCATCCTGACCATCTCCCAGGGCCTGTCCGCCACCGGCAGAGGATAAAGCAACCCAGCTGGCCGTTGCCAAGGGGACTTGTTCTTGGCGCAAGAGACACACGCCCGAACATAGTCTGAGACATCACGAGCCATATGCGGCCACCAGTATGTCCTCGCCAGTAACGCAGATGTCCTTTTGGAACCAAAATGTCCACCCACCCTGGACGAGTGTGCCCAAGAGAGAACCTCCGGTCGCAAACTGTATGGTACAAAAGTCTTGCCCAGAGGCACAGACTCTAGTGAAACCAGGGCCACGGTTCTCAGGCTCTCAGTGGGGACAATAAGCCGAGGCTCCTCTTCCTCCTCCACAGATGACACAACAGAGTGAGAGAGAGCATTGGCATGAATGTTCTTCTCCCCTGAAAGAAATTGGAGGGTGAAATCAAAGCGGGAGAAGAACAAGGACCACCTGGCCTGGCGAGAATTTAACCGCTGGGCTGTCTGCAGGTACACCAAATTTTTATGATCTGTGAAGACTTGGAATGGAAAGCGAGCTCCCTCCAAGAGATGTCTCCACTCCGAGAATGCCAACTTCATGGCTAGCAACTCCCTGTCCCCGATGGAATAATTCCTCTCTGCTGGTGAGAAGGTCTTAGAAAAGAGGAAGCAAGAATGCTTCCGACCTGGAGTATCCTTTTGGAAGAGGACTGCTCCAGCACCAACAGATGAGGCATCCACCTCCATGATAAATGGCTTATCTACATCGGGGCGTTGTAGGATGGGAGCGCTAGCGAAGTGTGACTTTATGGAGTTAAAGGCCTTGGAGACCTCCTCAGACCACAATTTGGGATTTGTGTTATGAATGATCCTTAGTGGTTGAGGATCACAAATTACTCCAGCTAAGTAACAAACATAGGACAAGCTCTAGGGAGGTGGCAAACTGGACTGACCGCAAATCTGAACCTACCCAAACTCCCTAGAAGTAGCCGGTGAACGTGCCTAAAAATCCTAGACGTCTCGAGCCAGCCTGAGGAACTAACTACCCCTAGAGAGAAAGAAAGACCTCTCTTGCCTCCAGAGAAATAATCCCCAAAGATATAGAAGCCCCCAACAGATAATAACGGTGAGGTAAGAGGAAGGCACATACACAGGGGTGAAAGCAGATTCAGCAAATGAGGCCCACTAATACTAGATAGCAGAAAATAGAAAAGGGAATCTATGCGGTCAGTAAAAAACCCTTACAAAATATCCACTCTGAGATTTCAAGAACCCCCACACCAACTAACGGTGTGGGGGGAGAAACTCAGTCCCCTAGAGCAACCAGCAAGCGAGGAAATCACATTTTAGCGAGCTGGACTAAAAACATAATGAACACTGATAATCAAAAAATGAACAAACAAAAACTTAGCTTGTCTTGGAGAGACTGGGAGCAAGGTAGCCACAAGGAAACTGAAGAGCACTGAATACATTGATAGCAGGCAGGGAACTGAGTCTCCAGGTAAGCTAAATAGGAAACCAACCAAGGATAACGAACCAGCTGATGCAGCCAACCTGCAGAAAGACAACACTACACAGTACCGCTTGTGACCACTAGAGGGAGCCCAAAAATAGAATTCACAACAGATTTGCCCCCTTCTTGGTGAGGGCAACCAAGGGAGCTACCAAAGTTGAGAAGTGGGGAATGAACTGGCGATAATAATTAATGAACCCCCTTAATGCGCTGCACCACTTTAAGAGAATGGGGTTCCTGCCAGTCCATCACAGCCTGTAGTTTGGCAGGATCCATAGCCAATTCCTGGTCGGAGATGATATAGCCTAGGAAAGGTAAGGACTCCTGCTCGAACATACACTTCTCCAAATTGGAATAGAAGGAATTTGCCCATAGGAGGTCGAAGACTTTGCAAACATCTCTCTGGTGGGAGTCAATATCTGGAGAGTAGATGAGAATATCATCCAGATAGACTACGACCGAGGTGGTGAGCATATCCCGGAAGATGTCGTTCACAAAGTCTTGGAAAATGGCTGGGGCATTACAAAGCCTGAAGGGCATCACCAGATATTCATAGTGCCCATCCCTGGTGTTAAAATCTGTCTTCCATTCGTCCCCCTCACGGATGCAAATCAGGTTGTAAGCACCCCGCAGATCTAGTTTAGTAAACACCCTTGCTTCCCGAAGCCTATCAAAGAGCTCAGATATCAAGGGCAAAGGATACTTATTTTTAACGGTGATTGCGTTAAGACCCCTGTAGTCTATGCATGGACGCAGATCCCCACTATTCTTCTGCACGAAGAAAAACCCAGCCCCAGCAGGTGACACTGACTTCCTGATGAACCCTCTTGCCAGATTCTCTTGAATGTACTGATACATTGCCTCCGTCTCCGGGAGAGATAACGGATAAACTCGACCCCGGGGAGGCTCAGCACCAGGCAAGAGATCAATAGGACAGTCATAGGGGCGATAGGGCGGAAGGGTCTCTGCTGCCTTTTTGGAGAACACGTCTGCAAAAGACCAATATTGCTTGGGGAGAGAGGATAGATATGCAGGTATCTCTGTTGTAGCAACCTGAACGCACTCTCTCTGACACCTACCCCCACATGATTCACCCTGTTATGACCCCAATGGCAGGGGGTCTCAGAAATAGTTACCAAGTCTGCAAACACAAAAACCAGTTCATAGGGCAGTGGTAACTGGGCTGACCATATATCTAATCCTAGCACCACAAATAACAGCAGCCGGGGAACGTGCCTACGTTGATTCTAGACGTCTCGCGCCAGCCGGAGAACTAACTAACCCTAGAAGGGAAAAGAAAGACCTTTCTTGCCTCCAGAGAAAAAGACCCCAAAAGTTGGATGCAAGCCCCCAACAAATAATAACGGTGAGGTAAGAGGAAAAGACAAACGTAAGAATGAGCTAGGTATTTAGCAAAGAGAGGCCCACTAGCTAATAGCAGAATCTAGTAAGATAACTTATATGGTCAGCAAAAACCCTATCAAAAATATCCACGCTGGAAATTCAAGAACCCCCAAACCGTCTAACGGCCTGGGGGGAGAACACCAGCCCCCTAGAGCTTCCAGCAAGGTCAGGAATCACATTTAGTACAAGCAGGACAAAAATGAGAGCAAGCAAATAACTGAAAAAACAAAGAAGCAAGACTTAGCTTAGTTTTGCACGAACCAGGACCAGCAGATAGGAGCAAACAAAAGGATCTGATTACAACGATGCCAGGCACTGGACTAAGGATCCATGAGGTTTATATAGCAACACCCCTGGACTAACGACCCAGGTGGGTGCAAACTGAGGGAAGAAAATCCCAGAGTCATATCACTAGTAACCACCAGAGGGAGCCAAAAAGTCTAATTCACAACAGTACCCCCCCTTAAGGAGGAGTCACCGAACCCTCACTACGACCACCATGGCGATCAGGATGAGCAGCGTGAAAGGCACGAACTAAATCGGCCGCATGCACATCAGAGGCAACCACCCAGGAATTATCCTCCTGACCATAGCCCTTCCACTTGACCAGATACTGAAGCCTCCGTCTGGAGAGACGAGAATCCAAGATCTTCTCCACCACGTACTCCAACTCGCCCTCAACCAACACCGGAGCAGGAGGCTCAACAGAAGGAACCACCGGCACAAGGTAGCGCCGCAACAAGGACCTATGGAACACGTTGTGAATGGCAAACGACACCGGAAGATCCAAGCGAAAGGAAACTGGATTAAGGATTTCCAATATCTTGTAAGGACCGATGAAGCGAGGCTCAAATTTAGGAGAGGAGACCTTCATAGGAACAAATCGAGAAGACAGCCATACCAAATCCCCAACACGAAGTCGGGGACCCACACCGCGGCGGCGGTTGGCAAAACGCTGAGCCTTCTCCTGTGACAACTTCAAGTTGTCCACCACATGATTCCAGATATGCTGCAACCTATCCACCACAGAATCCACCCCAGGACAGTCAGAAGGCTCCACATGTCCCGAGGAAAAACGAGGATGGAAACCAGAGTTGCAGAAAAATGGCGAAACCAAAGTAGCGGAACTAGCCCGATTATTAAGGGCAAACTCAGCCAACGGCAAGAAGGTCACCCAATCATCCTGATCTGCCGAAACAAAACACCTCAAATAAGCCTCCAGAGTCTGATTAGTTCGCTCCGTTTGTCCATTAGTCTGAGGATGAAAGGCAGACGAGAACGACAAATCAATGCCCATCCTAGCACAAAAGGATCGCCAGAACCTGGAAACAAACTGGGATCCTCTGTCAGACACAATATTCTCAGGAATGCCGTGTAAACGAACCACATTCTGAAAGAACACAGGAACCAGATCGGAAGAGGAAGGCAGCTTAGGCAAAGGCACCAAATGGACCATTTTAGAAAAGCGATCACATACCACCCAGATGACAGACATGCCCTGAGACACCGGGAGATCAGAAATGAAATCCATGGAAATGTGTGTCCAAGGCCTCTTCGGGACAGGCAAGGGCAAGAGCAACCCGCTGGCACGAGAACAGCAAGGCTTAGCTTGAGCACAAGTCCCACAGGACTGCACAAATGACCGCACATCCCGTGACAAGGAAGGCCACCAAAAGGACCTAGCCACCAGATCTCTGGTGCCAAAAATTCCCGGATGACCTGCCAACACCGAGGAATGAACCTCGGAAATGACTCTGCTGGTCCACTTATCAGGAACAAACAGTCTGTCAGGTGGACAAGAGTCAGGTCTACCAGCCTGAAATCTCTGCAACACGCGTCGCAAATCAGGAGAAATGGCTGACAAGATAACTCCCTCTTTAAGAATACCAACAGGTTCTGCGACTCCAGGAGAGTCAGACACAAAGCTCCTTGAAAGACCATCAGCCTTCACATTCTTTGAACCTGGTAAATACGAGACCAAAAAGTCAAAACGGGAGAAAAATAATGACCAGCGGGCCTGTCTAGGATTCAGGCGTTTAGCAGACTCGAGATACATCAAATTTTTGTGATCAGTCAAGACCACCACACGATGCTTAGCACCTTCGAGCCAATGACGCCACTCCTCAAATGCCCACTTCATGGCCAGCAACTCCCGATTGCCAACATCATAATTCCGCTCAGCAGGCGAAAACTTCCTAGAGAAGAAAGCACATGGTCTCATTACCGAGCAACCAGGGCCTCTCTGAGACAACACGGCCCCTGCCCCAATCTCCGAAGCATCCACTTCGACCTGAAAGGGAAGTGAGACATCAGGTTGGCACAAAACAGGCGCTGAAGTAAACCGGCGCTTCAACTCTTGGAACGCCTCCACGGCTGCAGGAGCCCAGTTAGCAACATCAGAACCTTTCTTGGTCATATCCGTCAAAGGTTTAACAACGCTAGAAAAATTAGCGATAAAACGACGGTAGAAGTTAGCAAAACCCAAGAACTTCTGAAGACTCTTAACTGACGTGGGTAGAGTCCAATCATGAATAGCTCGGACCTTGACTGGGTCCATCTCCACAGCAGAAGGGGAAAAAATAAACCCCAAAAAGGGAACCTTCTGTACTCCAAAGAGACACTTTGAGCCCTTAACAAACAACGCGTTCTCACGCAAAACCTGAAACACCATCCTGACCTGCTCCACATGTGAGTCCCAATCTTCAGAGAAAACCAGAATATCATCCAGATAAACAATCATAAATTTATCCAGATACTTCCGGAAAATGTCATGCATAAAGGACTGAAACACTGAGGGAGCATTAGAGAGCCCAAAAGGCATCACCAAGTACTCAAAATGACCTTCGGGCGTATTAAATGCAGTATTCCATTCATCTCCTTGCTTAATGCGCACAAGATTGTACGCACCGCGTAGATCTATCTTGGTGAACCACTTGGCACCTTTAATCCGGGCGAACAAGTCCGACAACAGAGGCAAAGGATACTGAAATTTAACAGTGATTTTATTCAGAAGACGATAGTCAATACAAGGTCTCAAAGATCCTTCCTTCTTGGCCACAAAAAAGAATCCCGCACTAAGAGGGGAAGAGGATGGACGGATATGCCCCTTCTCCAGGGACTCCTTGATATACGAACGCATTGCGGCATGCTCAGGTACAGACAGATTAAATAATCTACCCTTAGGAAATTTACTACCTGGAATCAAATCTATGGCGCAGTCACAGTCCCTATGAGGAGGCAGAGCACTGGATCTGGACTCGCTGAATACATCCTGATAATCAGACAAATACTCAGGAACTTCCGAAGGAGTAGAGGAAGCAATAGACACCGGCGGGGAATCAGCATGAATTCCCTGACAACCCCAACTTGACACAGACATTGCCTTCCAATCCAAGACTGGATTGTGGGTCTGTAACCATGGCAGACCCAAAACGACCAAATCATGCATTTTATGCAGAACAAGAAAACGAATCACCTCCCGATGTTCAGGAGTCATGCACATGGTTACCTGCGTCCAAAACTGCGGTTTATTTTCCGCCAATGGCGTAGCATCAATACCTCTAAGAGGAATAGGATTTACCAACGGTTCAAGAACAAAACCACAGCGCTTGGCAAATGACAGATCCATAAGACTCAGGGCAGCACTTGAATCCACAAACGCCATAACAGGGTAAGAAGACAATGAGCAAATTAAAGTCACAGACAAAATAAATTTAGGTTGCAAATTACCAATGGCGACAGGACTAACAACCCTTGTTAGGCGTTTAGAGCATGCTGATATAACATGTGTAGAATCACCACAGTAAAAACACAACCCATTCTGATGTCTATGATTTTTCCGCTCATTTCTAGTCTGAATTCTATCACATTGCATTAAATCAGGTGTTTGCTCAGACAACACCACCAGAATATTAGCGGTTTTGCGCTCCCGCAAACGCCGGTCAATTTGAATAGCCAGCGCCATGGAATCATTCAGACTTGTAGGAATGGGGAAACCCACCATCACATTCTTAATGGCTTCTGAAAGGCCATTTCTGAAATTTGCGGCCAGAGCACACTCATTCCACTGAGTAAACACGGACCATTTCCGAAATTTTTGGCAATACACTTCAGCTTCATCCTGGCCCTGAGAAATAGCCAGCAAGGCTTTTTCTGCCTGAACTTCAAGATTGGGTTCCTCGTAAAGCAATCCGAGCGCCAGAAAAAACGCATCAATATTTGCCAATGCCGGATCTCCTGGCGCTAGCGAGAAAGCCCAATCCTGAGGGTCGCCCCGTAAAAAAGAGATAACAATTTTAACTTGCTGAGCTGAATCTCCAGATGAACAGGGTCTCAGAGAAAGAAACAATTTACAATTATTCCTGAAATTCCTAAACCTAAATCGGTCTCAAGAGAACAGTTCAGGAATAGGTATTTTAGGTTCAGACATAGGACTACTGGTAACAAAATCTTGTATGCCCTGCACACGAGCAGCAAGCTGGTCTACACTTGTAATCAAGGTCTGGACATTCATGTCTGCAGCAAGCACAAGCCACTCAAAGGTAAAGGTGAGGAAGAGAGGGAAAAAAAAAAAAAAAACCTCAGAATTTCCTTTCTTATAATCCCACTTCTGCAATGCATTAAACATTCAATGTTGGCCTGGCATACTCTTATGACCCCAATGGCAGGGGGTCTCAGAAATAGTTACCAAGTCTGCAAACACAAAAACCAGCTCATAGGGCAGTGGTAACTGGGCTGACCATATATCTAATCCTAGCACCACAAATAACAGCAGCCGGGGAACGTGCCTACGTTGATTCTAGACGTCTCGCGCCAGCCGGAGAACTAACTAACCCTAGAAGGGAAAAGAAAGACCTTTCTTGCCTCCAGAGAAAAAGACCCCAAAAGTTGGATACAAGCCCCCAACAAATAATAACGGTGAGGTAAGAGGAAAAGACAAACGTAAGAATGAGCTAGGTATTTAGCAAAGAGAGGCCCACTAGCTAATAGCAGAATCTAGTAAGATAACTTATATGGTCAGCAAAAACCCTATCAAAAATATCCACGCTGGAAATTCAAGAACCCCCGAACCGTCTAACGGCCCGGGGGGAGAACACCAGCCCCCTAGAGCTTCCAGCAAGGTCAGGAATCACATTTAGTACAAGCTGGACAAAAATGAGAGCAAGCAAATAACTGAAAAAACAAAGAAGCAAGACTTAGCTTAATTTTGCACGAACCAGGACCAGCAGATAGGAGCAAACAAAAGGATCTGATTACAACGATGCCAGGCACTGGACTAAGGATCCATGAGGTTTATATAGCAACACCCCTGGACTAATGACCCAGGTGGGTGCAAACTGAGGGAAGAAAATCCCAGAGTCATATCACTAGTAACCACCAGAGGGAGCCAAAAAGTATAATTCACAACATCACCCCAACTGAAAATTCTGCCTGAGGACCACTCGATATGAGGAGAGTGGTACCATAGCCATGGTATCCCCAACAGGACCTCTTCAATTCCCTCAGGAATGACGAGCAGAGATATAATCTCCTGATGGGATGGTGACATGGACAGAGTAAGAGGGATGGTCTGGTGTGTTATCTGTGGGGGCAGTGTCGACCCATTCACCACTCGTACCGTTACTGGTTGAGCTAGCATAACCAGGGGTATTGCGTGATGTTGGGCGAAGGCTGAAGACATAAAATTGCCCTCCGCCCCAGAATCCACGCAGAGCTCTACCGAGTGGGAGTATGAGCCAATAATTATTGTCCCCTTAAAGGACAATTTGGAGGCAAACGTCGCCGTGTCTAGTGTACCTCCACCTACTACCACTAGACGCTGACGTTTCCTTGACCACTGGGGACATCTGGTGACAAGATGTCATGACTGCTGGCAAACATGACAGACCTTGTGTGCACAAGCGGTCCAGGAATTAGATCCCTCATGTGACACTTCCATGGCCTCATGTGACTCAGGAACCAGGATCGGAGATTCCAGAGGTTTGGCAAAGGTGGGAGCCAGACAAAACCTCTGCCTACACTGAGCTCGCTCTAACCTCCGCTCCTTAAAATGGAGGTCAATACGAGTAGAGACAGATATTAACTCCTCCAGTGTGGCAGGAATCTCCCTAGTGGCCAGAGCGTCCTTAACGTGACCAGCCAGCCCCCTCCAAAATATGTGGATAAGGGCTTTATCTGACCACTCCAGCTCAGAAGCTAAAGTACGGAAGTGGATGGCAAATTGGCTGACCATGGACTCACCCTGAGTTAATGCCAGCAGTTGGAGCGCTGTGTCATGGGTGACTCGAGGTCCTAAAAAGACCTGTTTCAGAGTGCTCAGGAACAGCGGAGCACTCTGCACCACATGATCGCCACGCTCCCACAGCGGTGTAGCCCACTTCAACGCCCTGTCCGACAAGAGGGACACAATAAATCCCACCTTAGCTCCCTCTGTGGGAAAACGTGCAGCCAGGAGCTCGAGGTGAATAGAGCACTGACTCACGAATCCCCTACAGGACTTGCTGTCTCCAGAAAATTTATCTGGCAGCGGAAGGCGAGATAATGTCGGAACAGGGGTGGCAGTGGACAAGGTTGCTGCAGCCATGCTAGCAGCCTGTACAGCAACTGCAGTAACATCCACAGCTGAGGTTGAGCTCTCGAGAGCCGCCAACCTACCCTCCAGCTGCTGGATATACCGCAAAGTTAGCTGAATGTCTGCCATTTACTAGCCAGACCCTGGCGCTAGTATTATGTTAGGGCTAGCGTAATGCACCAAATGGATATAGAGACTATATTATAATATATGCGTTCGCAGCCTGGCGTCCACCGAGCAAGAGAACCTGCTGCTAGCAAATGGCGGAACTAAATGGCGGTATGAGCTACCTCTGTTACTTCACAGAGTAGCTGTGATCTCAAAGCACTGCACCCTGTTAACCTTCACAGTGGCACAGGCTAACTACCCAAACGAGAGCAGTCAGTGGTCATGCGTGCACACAAAACTCCTCGCCGGAGATGCCAGCATGGTAGGGCCTATTTCAGCCAGGTTCTTGAATACTCAAATAATCAAAAAAATCCGGCACTCAAATCGTCTGCAATTTAGATTTAGTCAGATGCAATCCAAAATTCATTCATGACGTTTCGGTCAAGAACTTAGACCTTCCTCAGACGGATTGCTGCGAAGGAAAAAGTATCAGCTGTGTATAGCGCGTGGTAAGGGATAAGCTCCTGTGAGTAATGGCGCTGTAAGGGATAATGAGTTTATCCCTTACCACGCGCTATACACAGCTGATACTTTTTCCTTCACAGCAATCAGTCTGAGGAAGGTCTAAGTTATTGACCGAAACGCCATGAATGAATTTTGTTTGCATCTGAATAAATCTAAACTGCAGACGATTTGAGTGCCGGATTTTTTTGATTATATGTTTAAAGGGGGTGGTATCCCTCTCCGAGCACCACCTGGTTACAGAGTGACGTGCATTACATTATGTTCCAAATTATTATGCAAATTACATTTTTATCGGATTTTCCTAAATGGTTGGTGCAAATGACACTCAGTCTAATAAAAGTCATCACCCGTTAGATTATACATCGAATTTTATTGAAGAAACCTCCCAATGATAACAGTATAATCTCCAAAATGAATAAAAACTTAAAATGCACTGTTCCAAATTATTATGCACAATAGAATTTCTAAACATTTGATATGTTTTAAAGAACTGAAAATGCTCATTTGTGGAATTTGCAGCACTAGGAGGTAACATTCACTGAACAAAAAAGCTATTTAACTCCAAAACATCCTAACAGGCCAAGTTACATGTTAACATAGGACCCTTTCTTTGATATCACCTTCACAATTCTTGCATCCATTGAACTTGTAAGTTTTTGGAGAATTTCTGCTTGTATTTCTTTGCATAAAGTCAGAATAGCCTCCCAGAGCTGCTGCTTTGATGTGAACTGCCTCCCACCCTCATAGATCTTTTGCTTGATGATACTCCAAAGGTTCTCTATAGGGTTGAGGTCAGGGGAAGATGGTGGCCGCACCATGAGTTTATCTCCTTTTATGCCCATAGCAGCCAATGACTCAGAGGTATTCTTTGCAGCATGAGATGGGGCATTGTCAGCATGAAGATGATTTTGCTCCTGAAGGCACGTTTCTGCTTTTTATACCATGGAAGAAAGTTGTCATTCAGAAACTCTATATACTTTGCAGAGGTCATTTTCACACCTTCAGGAACCTTACAGGGCTCTTCCAGGTGTTTCTCCATGATTCCAGCCAAAAACATGACTCCTCCACCTCCTTGCTGTTGTTGCAGCCTTGTTGGGACATGGTGGCCATCCACCAACCATCCACTACTCCATCCATTTGGACATCCAGGGTTGCTCAACACATATCAGTAAACAAGACTGTTTGGAAATTAGTCTTCATGTATGTGTGGGCCCAATGCAACCATTTCTGCTAGTGAACACTGTTTAAGGGTAGCCGAATAGTAGGTTTATGCACCACAGCAAGCCTTTGAAGGAGCCTACACCTTGAGGTTCGAGGGACTCCAGAGGCACCAGCAGCTTCAAATATCTGCTTGCTGCTTTGTAATGGCTTTTTAGCAGCTGCTCTCTTAATCCGATGAACTTGCCTGGCAGAAATCTTCCTCATTATGACTTTATCAGGACAAACACATCTGTGCTCAGATTCACTCACAAATCTCTTAACAGTATGATGATCACGCTTAAGTTTTTGGGAAATTTCTAATGTTTTCATCCCTTCACCAAGGCATTGCACTATTTGATGCTTTTCAGCAGCAGAGAAATCCTTTTTCTTTCCCATGTTACTTGAAAACTGTGACCTGCTTAATAATGTGGAACATCATCTTTAAGTAGTTTTCCTTTAACCCTAGAACGCGTACCTGGGGCCTCGCAGGCCTGCTAGGTTACTTGTTTTCTATTATCTGTAAAACTACATTAGTTAGAATTTTGAAACTCAAGGTAATCCTCAGGTATATAGTTGTTAGTAATATCCAGTTGTTCATATATTTTTATGTTATAGGCATCTCGTATAGCAACGCTTTTTTTTGTGACTACCCCAGATTCACGTACCTGGGGCCTTTGAGGCCTGCTTTGGTTTACATGTACTCCTCAGTCTTTTTGTCTGTACTGTTGTTGGGGAAGAACTTATGACTCAGTCTTTATGACTATTGGTCGATGGCTGTTGCTGGGAAGAGTGTGGATTCTGCCTGACATGGTAATGTGATCCTGGAAGGGAGTTTCCCCTCACAAAGTAACGTGATTATGATGTCAGTACAGGTCCTTTAGTCCTAAATCCTAGTTGCTGGAGAGACTTTGGAGGAAGAAGTCAGCTTTCTTTGGTCTGTAACAAAGAACCTTTCTGAGCTCCAAAACCAGAGGCTTCTACTGCACTTACAAGAAAGTGATCTGTTGAAGGTAAGAGTAGGGGGGCTGTACTTTACCCTAAGCACACAAACACTAACAAAGTCTTAGCACACACAGTGTATAGTGCACAAGCCTGATTGTAATCTTTATTTTTTACTTTTCATTTTAGTTTACTCACATCTAAGATTACAATGGCACAGTCTACATCAAGGGGATTGACTGTCCAAGAAATTGAGGCAATTATTTTCAATAGTGATGAAGACAGTGACATTTCTTTGTCGGATGAAGAGTATATTCCACCAGCTAATGTATCAACTTCATCGTCCAGCGATTCCTCAGATGATGAAGAAGTAATGGATCCAGCAGAATGTGCAAGTAGAACATCTAAAACAAATGTTTTTTGGAACAGTACTGCTGTGGCTCATGCACGCACCCCATCACATAACATTATTAGAGTTCCTCAAGGAGCTGTCGGAATTTCCCAATTCATGTCCAAAAAAGATGTTTTCAGTAAATTTGTTTCAGATGATATTGCAGATGAGGTAGTTTTGTGTACGAATGTGGAAGGTAAACGTATTGCTTCGGAAAAAAAAAAAACTTGGAAAAATTTAACTAAAGAGGAACTATATGCCTATATTGGCCTTACTCTTCTGGCAGGGTCGACTAAATCATATGATGTGCCAATCAGAGAGTTATTTCTGAACCCATTTGCAGATCCACATTACAAAGCCACTATGTCCGTAGACAGATTTGAGGCTATTCGGAGATGCATTAGTTTTGATGAAAAGAGAACTCGGCCTGTGAGGTTGGCAACCGATAAAATTCGCGCCTATTAGCTATATATGGAATCTTTTTATCAAGAACTGTTACAAACTTTACAATTCTAGCGAATATGTGACAGTGGACGAACAACTTCTTGCTTTTAGGGGACGTTGCAAATTTATCCAATATATGCCCAGTAAGCCAGCTAAATACGGCATAAAAATTTTCTGGATGTGCGATTCAGCAACTTATTATGGGATGAATGGCATGATTTACTGTGGAAAAGAAGCTGACGCTCCAGTCCAGAAAAATCTATGTTCCAACATAGTGAAAACACTAGCTTTACCAATTTTCCATTCTGGAAAAAATATCACTATGGATATAATTAGAACTAATTATTAGAACTATAATTTAGAACTGGCCAATTTTTTGCTTCAGAAACAACTAACACTTGTTGGTACAATGAGACCAAACCGCCGCGAAATTCCACCAATAATGAAGCACAATGCACAGCGACCAATCTACGAGAGCGTATTCGGTTTCTGCAATGAGGCAACAATGGTGTCCTATAAAGCCAAGAAAGAAAAATCTGTGATATTACTGAGCACAATGCATCACGATGAAAGTATTGACACCAATGACAGGAAACAAAAACCTGAAATTATACTTCATTATAATAAGACAAAAGGAGGTGTCGACAAGATGGACGAAATGATTACTGAATATTCGTGTAAAAGGCAGACTAAACGTTGGCCTGTTGCCCTTTTTTCCAATATCCTTGATGTGTCATCCCTCAATAGCTATATTGTTTTTTGTCAAACTAATCCAGAATTCCATGCCAACAGGAAGGACAATAGACGTATATTTTTGACAGAACTTTGTTATGAACTTTTGATGCCTACTATGCTAGAGAGAAGCAGCACAAAATGCTTATCAAGGCAAATTACAGAGGCAATGATCCGATGTGGAATATGCTTTCAGGAACAGCCAGAGCAAAGAGAAAAAAAAAGAAAGCGCTGCTATATTTGTCCAGCAAAGAAAGAAAGAAAATCGGAGCGTTTCTGTTCTACTTGCGGACAAAATGTATGCAGGGAACATTCTGAAGAAAAAATAATATGCAAGAATTGTCGGGGGAATATGTAAAGTGGAAAATAAATATTCCTGCACCAAGTTTGCTACAGACTTTATGTAAAAACTTTTTATAAGAAAAAATTTATCCATCATAAAAAATTGTACTGAGTGAATATATTGGGCATGCTGTTATGATCCTTAGTGGTTGAGGATCACAAATTACTCCAGCTAAGTAACAAACATAGGACAAGCTCTAGGGAGGTGGCAAACTGGACTAACCGCAAATCTGAACCTATCCAAACACACTAGAAGTAGCCGTTGAACGTGCCTAAAAAATCCTAGACGTCTCGAGCCAGCCTGAGGAACTAACTACCCCTAGAGAGAAAGAAAGACCTCTCTTGCCTCCAGAGAAATAATCCCCAAAGATATAGAAGCCCCCAACAAATAATAACGGTGAGGTAAGAGGAAGGCACATACACAGGGGTGAAAACAGATTCAGCAAATGAGGCCCACTAATACTAGATAGCAGAAAATAGTAAGGGGTCTGTGCGGTCAGTAAAAAACCCTAACGAAATATCCACACTGAGATTTCAAGAACCCCCGCACAAACTAACGGTGTGGGGGGAGAAACTCAGTCCCCTAGAGCAACCAGCAAGCGAGGAGATCACATCTTAGCAAGCTGGACAAGAAACATGATGAATGCTGATAATCAAAAAATGAACGGACAAAAACTTAGCTTGTCTTGGAGAGGCTGGGAGCAAGGTAATCACAAGGAATCTGAAGAGCACTGAATACACTGATAGCAGGCAAGGAACTGAGTATCCAGGTGAGTTAAATAGGAAACGAACCAAGGATAACGAACCAGCTGATGCAGCCAACCTGCAGAAGACAACACTACACAGTACCACTTGTGACCACTAGAGGGAGCCTAAAAATAGAGTTCACAACAGTACCCCCCCTTGAGGAGGGGTCACCGAACCCTCATCAAGACCCCCAGGGTGATCAGGATGAGCCGCGTGGAAGGCACAAACCAAATCGGCCGCATGAACATCAGAGGCAACAACCCAGGAATTATCCTCCTGAACATAGCCCTTACACTTCACCAAATACTGAAGCCTCTGTCTAGAGATACGAGAATCCAAAATCTTCTCCACCACGTACTCCAATTCACCCTCGACCAGCACCGGAGCAGGAGGGTCAACAGAAGGAACCACAGGTACCACATACCTCCGCAACAAAGACCTATGGAACACATTATGAATGGCAAACGATGCTGGGAGATCCAAACGAAAAGACACCGGGTTAAGGATTTCCAAGATCTTATAAGGACCGATGAAGCGAGGCTTGAATTTAGGAGAGGAGACCTTCATAGGAACATACCGAGAAGACAGCCACACCAAATCCCCAACACGAAGTCGGGGACCCACACCGCGGCGGCGGTTGGCAAAGCGCTGAGCCTTCTCCTGTGACAACCTCAAATTGTCCACCACATGGTTCCAAATCTGCTGCAACCTATCCACCACAGAATCCACCCCAGGACAGTCAGAAGACTCAACCTGACCCGAGGAAAAACGAGGATGGAAACCAGAATTGCAGAAAAAAGGCGAAACCAAAGTAGCAGAACTAGCCCGATTATTAAGGGCAAACTTGGCCAATGGCAAAAAAGTCACCCAATCATCCTGATCAGCAGAAACAAAACATCTCAAATAAGTTTCCAACGTCTGATTAGTTCGCTCGGTTTGGCCATTAGTCTGAGGATGGAAGGCCGACGAAAAAGATAAATCAATGCCCATCTTAGCACAAAAAGTCCGCCAAAACCTGAACACAAACTGGGATCCTCTATCAGACACAATATTTTCAGGAATGCCGTGCAAGCGAACCACATTCTGAAAAAATAGAGGAACCAAATCGGAGGAGGAAGGCAACTTAGGCAAGGGCACCAAATGGACCATCTTGGAAAAACGATCACACACCACCCAGATGACAGACATCTTCTGAGATACTGGAAGATCCGAAATAAAATCCATGGAAATGTGCGTCCAAGGCCTCTTTGGGACAGGCAAAGGCAAAAGTAAACCGCTGGCACGAGAACAGCAAGGCTTAGCCCGAGCACAAATCCCACAAGACTGCACAAAGGAACGCACATCCCGCGACAAGGAAGGCCACCAGAAGGACCTAGCCACCAAATCTCTGGTACCAAAAATCCCAGGATGACCCGCCAACACCGAAGAATGAACCTCAGAAATAACTCTGCTGGTCCATCTATCCGGAACAAACAGTCTCTCTGGTGGACAACGGTCAGGTCTATCCGCCTGAAATTTCTGCAGCACTCGTCGCAAATCTGGGGAAATGGCAGACAAAATCACTCCCTCTCTGAGAATACCAGCCGGCTCAGAAACTCCCAGAGAGTCAGGCACAAAACTCCTAGAAAGTGCATCAGCCTTCACGTTCTTCGAACCAGGCAGGTATGAGACCACAAAGTTGAAACGGGAGAAAAACAGCGACCAACAAGCCTGTCTAGGATTCAGGCGCTTGGCAGATTCGAGGTAAATCAGGTTTTTGTGATCAGTCAAGACCACCACACGATGTTTAGCTCCTTCGAGCCAATGTCGCCACTCCACAAATGCCCACTTCATAGCCAACAACTCCCGATTACCAACATCATAATTCCGCTCGGCAGGCGAAAACTTTCTTGAAAAGAAAGCACATGGCTTCATCACGGAGCCATCAGAGCTTCTCTGCGACAAAACAGCCCCTGCTCCAATCTCAGAAGCATCAACCTCGACCTGGAAGGGGAGAGAGACATCTGGTTGACATAAGACTGGAGCTGAAGAAAACCAGCGCTTCAGTTCCCGAAAGGCCTCCACGGCTGCAGGAGACCAATTAGTCACATCAGAACCCTTCTTGGTCAAATCCGTCAAAGGTTTAACCACGCTAGAAAAATTAGCGATGAAACGACGGTAAAAATTAGCAAAACCCAAGAACTTCTGAAGACTCTTAACAGACGTAGGCTGAGTCCAGTCATGAATAGCCTGGACCTTGACTGGGTCCATCTCCACAGTAGAAGGAGAAAAAATAAAACCCAAAAAGGAGACCTTCTGTACTCCGAAGAGGCATTTTGAGCCCCTCACAAATAAAGCATTAGTACGCAGGACCTGAAACACCATCCTGACCTACTTCACATGGGACTCCCAATCATGAGAAAAGACCAAAATGTCATCCAGATAAACAATCATAAATTTATCCAGATATTCTCGGAAGATGTCATGCATAAAGGGCTGAAATACAGAAGGAGCATTAGAGAGTCCAAAAGGCATCACTAAGTACTCAAAATGGCCTTTGGGTGTATTAAATGCTGTTTTCCATTCATCTCCCTGCTTAATGCGCACAAGGTTATACGCACCACGGAGATCTATCTTAGTGAACCAACTGGCCCCCTTAATCCGAGCAAACAAATCAGACAATAGTGGCAAAGGATACTGAAATTTGACTGTGATTTTATTCAGAAGACGATAATCTATACAAGGTCTCAAAGAACCGTCCTTCTTGGCCACAAAAAAAAATCCTGCACCAAGAGGGGAAGAGGATGGGCGAATATGTCCCTTCTCCAAAGACTCCTTTATATAACTCCACATCGCGGCATGCTCTGGTATAGACAAATTAAAAAGTCGTCCCTTAGGGAATTTACTACCAGGAATTAAATTTATAGCACAGTCACAATCCCTATGAGGGGGCAGGGCACTGGACCTGGGCTCATTAAATACATCCTGGTAGTCAGACAAAAACTCAGGGACCTCAGAAGGAGTGGAAGAAGCAATAGACACCAACGGAGTATCACCATGAATTCCCTGACAACCCCAACTTGACACAGACATAGCTTTCCAATCTAAAACTGGATTATGAGCCTGCAGCCATGGCAGACCCAAAACGACAACATCATGCAAATTATGCAGAACGAGAAAACGAATCACCTCCTGATGTACGGGAGTCATGCACATGGTCATTTGCGTCCAATACTGAGGCTTATTCTCAGCCAATGGCGTAGCATCAATTCCCCTCAGAAGAATAGGAAATTCCAAAGGCTCCAGGACAAAACCACAGCGCCTGGCAAACGACAAATCCATCAGATTCAGGGCAGCATCCGAATCCACAAAAGCCATAACCGGGTAGGACGACAAAGAACAAATCAAAGTAACAGACAAAATAAATTTAGGCTGTATCGTACCAATGGTGACAGGTTTAGCGATTTTTTTTAAACGTTTAGAGCATGCTGAGATAACATGAGTAGAATCACCACAGTAAAAGCACAACCCATTTTGACGTCTATGACTTTGTTGCTCAATTCTGGTCAGAGTTCGGTCACATTGCATAGACTCAGGTCTCTGTTCAGAAATTACCGCCAAAGGATGAACAGATTTGCGCTCCCGCAAACGCCGATCAACCTGAATGGCTAAAGCCATAGAATCACTCAGACTTGTAGGGGTGGGAAACCCCACCATAACATTCTTAACGGCCTCAGAAAGACCTTCTCTGAAATTTGCAGCCAGGGCACACTCATTCCATTGAGTAATCACCGACCATTTCCGAAATTTTTGACAATACACCTCTGCTTCATCCAGACCCTGAGAGATAGCCAGCAACGCTTTTTCTGCCTGATTCTCAAGATTAGGCTCCTCATAAAGCAGTCCAAGAGCCAGAAAAAATGCATCTACATTAAGCAATGCAGGATCTCCTGGCGCCAGAGAGGAGGCCCAATCTTGAGGGTCACCGCGCAACAAGGAGATAACAATTTTAACTTGCTGAGCGGAATCACCAGAGGAACGAGGTCTCAGAGACAGAAATAACTTACAATTATTTTAAAAATTCTGAAACCTAGATCTATCTCCAGAAAACAACTCAGGAATGGGTATCTTTGGTTCTGACATAGGGCTATGAATAACAAAGTCCTGAATACTTTGCACCCGTGCAGTAAGATGATCCACACTAGAAGTCAGAGTCTGAATATTCATGTCTGCAGCTGAGCTCAAAACCACCCAGAGTTCAAGGGGATGAAAGAAACTAAACAGACTGCAGCAAAGGAAAAGCGAGAAAAAAAAATGTACTCAGGTCTTCTTTTTATCCCACTTCTGCGATGCATTAAACACTTTTTTGGCCTGCTATACTGTTATGATCCTTAGTGGTTGAGGATCACGAATTACTCCAGCTAAGTAACAAACATAGGACAAGCTCTAGGGAGGTGGCAAACTGGACTAACCGCAAATCTGAACCTATCCAAACACACTAGAAGTAGCCGGTGAACGTGCCTAAAAAATCCTAGACGTCTCGAGCAAGCCTGAGGAACTAACTACCCCTAGAGAGAAAGAAAGACCTCTCTTGCCTCCAGAGAAATAATCCCCAAAGGTATAGAAGCCCCCAACAAATAATAACGGTGAGGTAAGAGGAAGGCACATACACAGGGGTGAAAACAGATTCAGCAAATGAGGCCCACTAATACTAGATAGCAGAAAATAGTAAGGGGTCTGTGCGGTCAGTAAAAAACCCTAACGAAATATCCACACTGAGATTTCAAGAACCCCCGCACCAACTAACGGTGTGGGGGGAGAAACTCAGTCCCCTAGAGCAACCAGCAAGCGAGGAGATCACATCTTAGCAAGCTGGACAAGAAACATGATTAATGCTGATAATCAAAAAATGAACGGACAAAAACTTAGCTTGTCTTGGAGAGGCTGGGAGCAAGGTAATCACAAGGAATCTGAAGAGCACTGAATACATTGATAGCAGGCAAGGAACTGAGTATCCAGGTGAGTTAAATAGGAAACGAACCAAGGATAACGAACCAGCTGATGCAGCCAACCTGCAGAAGACAACACTACACAGTACCGCTTGTGACCACTAGAGGGAGCCTAAAAATAGAGTTCACAACAGCGTGCCCGTTTAGTTACATTTTTGTTGTTTTATGTACATAATTTTTTTTTGGAATTATACACATCTTAGGCTATGTTCCAAGTAGCGCTGGGGTTCACCAGAATGGGATCCATAATGGATCTGACCTCCTGGTAACTCCAGCTAAGGCTGATGGAATGACGGGATTCCACCAGCCTTAGCTGAGGTCACCAGGAGGTCAGATCCATTACGGATCCCCTCCTGGTGGACCCCAGCGCTAGTGGGAATGCATCCTTACTTTGCAAATTTAAAATAAACTTTGAAAAGTATTTTTATTTGAGTTATTCCATGTTATTTGCACACAGGCCTAAAAGGCCCCAGGTACGTGAATATGGGGTAGTCACAAAAAAAGCGTTGCTATACGAAGTGCCTATAACATAAAAATATACGAACAACTGGAAATTACTAACAACTATATAGCTGAGGAATACCTAGAGTTTCAAAATTGTAACTAAAGTAGTTTTACAGAAAATAATAAAAAAGTAACCTGACAGGCCTGCGAGGCCCCAGGTACGCGTTCTACCAGCCTTAGCCGGGGTCACCAGGAGGTCAGATCCATTAGGAAATCCCATCCAGGCGGACCCCAGAGCTAGTGGGAATGCATGCTTACTTTCAAATAACTTTGAAAAAAAATTTTTTTTGAGTAATTCCATGTTATTTGAAAACAGGCCTCAAAGGCCCCAGGTACGTAATAGTGTAGATTTCTATGGTCACGCATTCTAGGGTTAATTAGAATCACCTGGAAAACTAATTATCACATGTGTTTAAGATTGATTTCAGGGATCCATTGAGCCCTGAGACACAATATCATCCACGAGTTTATTTGAAAAACAAAACAATTAAATCTTTATCACACTTAAATCCAATTTGCATAATAATTTGGAACACAGTGTATATTGTTACCTGAATACTCAAACACACAAACTCCTCGCCGGAGGTGCCAGCATTCTAGGGGCTTATTTCAGCCGGGTCCCTGAACACAATCATACGTGACCACACTGGCGCAAAGTACAACATAGAACAATACTAGCGCATGGCCGTGCGGCCATGCGAGCCTTAAAAAGTTGCAGCACGTACAGAACCTTCCTAGAAGATCCAATGAGAGGCTGCCACAGAGCGTGAGCACCTACAGGACCTTCCTGAAGGACCAATGGCCTTAGCTGCAGTGTCTGATCATGTGATTCTTGATCTCCACTGATAGATCTTACTCTGGGCACGCTCAGAACGAGAAAAGCAGGACTTAGTCCCAGAAGCATCTGCTCGCCGCTGCCCAGCACTGACTCCAATGGCAGAAGCAGGAAAAGCAGCAGTAACTCTCTGTACAGAGTCAGAGTGAGCGAGACGCTGGGACCGACGTCTCCGCTGAGCAGGCTCCACTGCGGCAGGAGAAGAATGGGAGACGGCAGCAGAGATGGCCCAAGATTCCCCCTGTGCAGAGGCAGGAGCTCGACCCCTAACACTGTCTTTGCTGAGCCTTGGCAGTCGATCTCTGGTATTGATGGTATTTAGTTTTTGAATTTCCACAAAAAAGTAAAATAACCAATAAATTTCGTTCAACTTCACAATTGTGTTCCACTTGTTGTTGATTCTTCACCAAAAATTTACATTTGGTATCTTTATGTTTGAAGCATGATATGTGGGAAAAGGTTGAAAACTTCCAGGGGGCCAAATACTTTTGCAAGGCACTGTATCTAGAGCTTCTGTTTCAGATCAGCTGCAGTGCTGTCTATTTGCAGGATTGGATCAGGATTTTCAGGGGGTTGTCCATGTTGTTCTTCCAGATCTTCATTTGAGGTGGATCTACAGTGCAGGTGATCCATCTCTTGTGATAATAGCTCGTTATGACATTGAAACGTCGGGTGAATAGTTGTTTCTCAGTCAGTTGACATGCAGGTCTTGTATCCATCCAGAGTTTCCTCATATGCCTCATATATCCTCTCTCATTTGGTCTACTGTTATGGTAGCATTTCATCAGATCCAGGTTATCTTACCTTGTCCATGTATAGTTTGTTCCAGTAGCTACGTCATCATCTCGCTAGACCGTAATGCACTCTTGGGACCGGAGCGCGCAAGGACCATCGGTAAACGCTTTGCCTGGATCCGGGGGCTCTGGAAGGTGAGTATATAACTATTTTTTATTTTAATTCTTTTTTTAACAGGGATATGATGCACACATTGCTATATACTATGTGGTCTGTGCAATATACTACCTGGGCTGTGCAATATAATACGTGGGCTGTGCAATATACTACGTATGCTGTGCTATATACTACGTGGGCTGTGCAATATAATATATGGGCTGTGCAATATACTACGTGGGCTGTGCAATATACTACATGGGCTGTGCTATATACTACATGGGCTGTGCAATATACTACGTGGGCTGTGCTATTTACTACATGGGCTGTGCAATATACTGCATAGGCTGTGCAATACACTACATGGGCTGTGCAATATACTGCTTGGGCTGTGCTATATACTATGTGGGCTATGCAATATACTACGTGGGCTGTGCAATATACTGCGTGGGCTGTGCAATATACTGCGTGGGCTGTGCTATATACTATGTGGGCTGTGCTATATACTGTGTGGGCTGTGCGATATATTGCGTGGGCTGTGCAATATATTGCATGGGCTGTGCTATATACTACGCGGGCTGTGCAGTATACTACGTGGGCTGTGCAATATACTATGCGGGCTGTGCAATATACTGCATGGGCTGTGCTATATACTATGTGGGCTATGCTATATACTGCATGGGCTGTGCGATATACTGCGTGGGCTGTGCGATATACTGCATGGGCTGTGTGATATACTGCATGGGCTGTGTTATATACTGCATGGGCTGTGCAATATACTGCGTGGGCTGTGCAATATACTGTGTGGGCTGTGCAATATACTATGTGGGCTTTGCTATATACTATGTGGGCTGTGCTATATACTACGTGGCCTGTGTTATACACTACGTGGCCTGTGTTATACACTATGTGGCCTGTGTTATATACTGCGTGCATGGGCTGCTATATACTACGTGGCTGTGTTATATGCTATGTGGGCTGTTATACACTCCGTGGGCTGTGCTATATACTCCGTGCGCTGTGCTATATACTCCGTGGGCTGTGTTATATACTACGTGGCTGTGCTATATACTACGTGGCTGTGCAATATACTATGTGGCTGTGCAATATACTACGTGGCTGTGCTATTTACTACGTGGGCTGTTATATACTACGTGGCTGTGCTATATACAACATGGCCGGCTGCGAACAATCAGCGACACGCGCAGTCCGTTCGCTAATTGGTCGCGGCCGGCCGAATCCTGTGTATTCAATGTATTATTCTAAAATCATCATAAATAAACTACATACATATTCTAGAATACCCGATGCGTTAGAATCAGGCTACCATCTAGTCTTTATATAAGATCCTTTAGGGGCTTATTTTCCAAAATGGGGTCACTTGTCAGGGTTTCCAATATTTAAGCACATGAGAGGCTCTCCAAATGCAGTATGGCACCCACAGACCATTTCATCAAAGTCTGAGCTCAAAAACATTGCTTTTGGATCTTGGCAATGTGGCAAAACAGAACATTCCCATCACACATAGGGTATCGGCATACTCAGGAGAAACTGTACAACAAATTTCAGGATCCCTTTTCTCGGTTTTGTGTTTTCATTTTTCGCTCCCATTCTTCCCACAGCCATAACTTTTTTTATTTTTTGTCACTATGACCATGCGAGGGCTTATTTTTTGCAGGACATGTTGTACTTTTGAACGACATCACTGGTTTTGCATGACATGTACTAGAAAACGGGAAAAAAATTCCAAGTGCGGCGAAATTGCAAAAAAGTGCAATCCCACACTTGTTTTTTGTTTGGCTTATCTGCTAGGTTCACTAAATGTGAAAACTGACCCACCATTATGATTCTGCAGGTCATTATGAGTTCATAAACAATTGCTGTTCAAAAAAACAGTGTGGGGTAAATACAATAAACACAATTTGCCAAAAGGCAAGTAATTCCCAACTAAAGGTTAAAGTAAAACATAACTTTTAATCTTTCTATTAAAGAACATATTTAAAATTTGCTATGCTGGTGAAAGTAAGCTGTTAGGATATAATACACTATCTCATCCCTTTGGATTTATAATATCCTACCTAGTCATTCATTTGATTCTCAAAGCATGGTGCAGCCGCTACCACTGCTCCTATTAGGTGATTATTTCCCTTCACCAAGCAAGCTATTAAACAAGCTAGACCTCCCCAACATGTTTCGCCAGAGAACCTGGCTTCATCAGGGTTAGAAGCTAGAATAAACAACCACGTGGCTAATCGGACCATTTAAAACCTCTTAGTGTGATGTCATAAATCAAGCGCACAAGGGTAACCAATCACAGATCTCCAATCATTGTACCAATCACAGGTAGCAAAATTAATTGTGCCATTATACATCATTCTCCAAAAGTAATCCTTCATCTTACTCATGTCTGCATCACATTCCCTATAAAAGGATTCCCAATTCAATCACTATATACTTTTGCACACACTGTAGCGTATACATCATTATGAGGACAAATAAAGTTGTAACACTTCCCTTACATCAGTTCCGGATGCTATTCCTATCCAATTATTCACTCCAACGTCAATTGCGGCGACCAACTACCCCCTAACACTTCCGAGGTCCCCGCTACCTCATAGTTCAACCGTGAACACGCAGTGTGTTAGAGTTGGTGGAACACACCGAATATATTTATGAGACAGTTGGTGCGTTTGCAACCTGGGGTCCACAATGCAGGAGCGAAACCTGCTGCTAGTAATAGGCAGTACTATTTGGCGGAATTAGCAAACTCTGTTACTTCACAGATTCGCTAGAATAACAAGATGCCGTGCCCTGTTAACCTCACAGAGGAACACAGCTACCAAACAGAGCAAAACTGTGGTCATGCAGTTAGAATAGCAGACAAACAACTCCTCACCGGAGGTGCCGGTATTCTAGGAGCTTATTTCAGCCAAGGCCCTGAATCCAAACATACAAACTTCTCACCAGAGGTGCCAGTATTCTAGGGTCTTATATCAGCCAAACCCTGACCACATTCAAGCATGACCACACTGGCGCTGAGCTCTTTAACATTGGTCTGATACTAGCACATGGCCGTGCGGCTATGCAAACCTTTTATAGTTTTAGCACTCAAGGACCTTCCTAGTGGTCTAACAGGAACCGCTTTAGGACCTGCGCATGTGACCCCCGACCTCCAATAGGAGGTCGTCTCAGGGGCATGCCCAGTGTGGGAAAAGCAGGACTTTTAGAGTTTTTTTAAAGATTTTTTAAGCCGTTTAGTGTATGGTAAAATTGATAAGGCAGCTTTATTCTTCGGGTCAGAACAATGACAGAGATACCACATTTGCCATAGTTGCCAAATACCATATATTTTATGTTTTGGCACTTTTACACAGTAACATTTTTATAGGAAAATATGTATTTTTTTTGCATCACTATATTTTGCGATGTATAAATATTTAATTTTTCTGCTGATGGAGCTGAATGGCAGCTTATTTTTTTCAAGACAGTATTATGTTTTCAGCGATGCCAATTTTTTTACATTTATGTTTTTGATCTTTTATTGCACCTTTTTGCAGTAGTATGCTGAAAAACCAATGATTGCCATTTTTTTATTTTTTTTACTGCATAAACTGAAGGAGTTAATTAGTGTGACAGCTCTAAGGATGGTGTTATTCAGGACACGATGATGCCAAATTTGTGTTCTTTTTCATTATTTTTTTACATAAAAAATATTATTTATTGTTATATTTTATTATTATTATTATTATTATTATTATTTTTATTTAGTTTTTTACTTTGTCCCTCTGTGAGACTTTCCCTTTTTTTTTACTTTGATGGTACTTATAATGCATTGCAATGCACTATGCCTGTAAAGAGCCACCTTAGACCATGCGCTGAGCATGGTCTAAGATTCTTTCCGTAGCTTGATGACCTGGGGGTCATCATGATGACCTCATGTCACAATGGCAACAATTGTGCCCCTCGATTATGTTGCTGGGGCTCAGATTAGCATTTAAGGGGTTAAACATCGTCTCTGGCTGCCACAACAGGAGCTCAGCCACTAGCAGCACCGAGCTCCTGCTATAATCGTGTTTAAAGTGCTGATATTTCAGCACCTTTTGTGTCATCAAGCTGTGATCGGTCAGTCAGATTGACTGACCGATCACAGCTCTTTAAGTGCGGGGACAGAGGCATGGGTCCCTGCACCTCTTCCTGTGCCACTTATGTGTCAATGACAGTTGTTGTGATTCAACTGTCACTGCATTTTATAAGCAGTGACAGCTTAAATGCATGACGGACATAACACATCATGGTGTGGGAACTGACACCCGTTCATGACGTGCTATGTCCGTCATTGGTAGTGTTGAGCGATACCTTCCGATATGCATTGGTATCGGTATCGGATAGTATTGGCCGATACCGGCAAAATATTGGATCTCGCCGATACCGATACCCGATACCAATGCATTTCAATGGGACACAAAGTATCGGAATGGTTCCCAGGGTGTGAAGGAGAGGAAACTCTCCTTCAGGCCCTGGGATCCATATTCATGTGTAAAATAAAGAATTAAAATAAAAAATATGGATATACTCACCTCTCCGGCGGCCCCTGGACTTTACCGATGTAACCGGGAGCCTCCGTTCCTAAGAATGAGCGCGTGAAGGGCCTTCGATGACGTCGCAGCTTCTGATTGGTCGTGTGAGCGCTCATGTGACCGCTCACGTGACCAATCACAAGCCGTGACGTCATCGAAGACCCTTCACGCACTCATTCTTAGGAACGGAGGCTGCCGGTTACAGCGGTAAGATCCAGGGGCCGCTGGAGAGGTGAGTATATCCATATTTTTTATTTTAATTCTTTATTTTACACACGAATATGGTTCCGATACCGATTCCCGATATCACAAAAGTATCGGAACTCGGTATCGGAATTCCGATACCGCAAGTATCGGCCGATACCCGATACTTGCGGTATCGGAATGCTCAACACTAGTCATTAGTCATTATGAGGTTAAAGGGGATTTAATACAGTCGATAAGACCTCTGAGCGTTTTCCAGACACTAAGAAGCCTTGCAGCATTGAGATTCACTGTGAATTTATCAGCTGCAAATAACATTTTAGGTTATTTTATTAAATTTTATTTTATTTATTTTTATTTTATTGTTAAATTATTAATTTCAAATGCTCATTAATATTAGTAGTATTAATAGTTTAAAAATATTCTCCAATTCATGCCAAGTTACAGCAGTTTTTCCATCTACCCCACAAAAAAGTCAATGAAGGATAACCAATACATTTAAAAGGTAACCTGTAACTCTCTTTTTTGCTTTTAAGCTGCCCTCAATGTCTTGTTAGTGATGCACATTGCATCACTAACATGTTTATCTCAAGTAAAACATCCCAGTACACCATGTTCCAAATTATTATGCAAATTATATTTCTCTCGAAATTTCATAATGGTCGGTGCAAATGACAGTCAGTCTAATAAAAGTCATCACCCGTATACATCGAATTTTATTGAAGAAACCTCCCAATAATAACAGTATAATCTCCAAAATGAACAAAAGATCAAAATGCACTGTTCCAAATTATTAGGCACAGTAGAATTTCTAAACATTTGATATGTTTTAAAGAACTGAAAATGCTCATTTGTGGAATTTGCAGCATAAGGAGGTCACATTCACTGAACAAAAAAGCTATTAAACTCCAAAACATCCTAACAGGCCAAGTTACATGTTAACATAGGACCCTTTCTTTAATATCACGTTCACAATTCTTGCATCCATTGAACTTGTGGGTTTTTGGAGAGTTTTTGCTTGTATTTCTTTGCATGAAGTCAGAATAGCCTCCCACAGCTGCTGTTTTGATGTGAACTGCCTCCCACCCTCATAGATCTTTTGCTTGATGATAATCCAAAGGTTCTCTATAGGGTTGAGGTCAGGGGAAGATGGTGGCCACCCATGAGTTTATCTCCTTTTATTCCCATAGCAGCCAATGACTCAGAGGTATTCTTTGCAGCATGAGATGATGCATTGTCATGCATGAAGATGATTTTGCTCCTGAAGGCACATTTCTGCTTTTTATACCTTGGAAGAAAGTTGTCAGTCATAAACTCTATATACTTTGCAGAGGTAATTTTCACACCTTCAGGAACCTTAAAGGGCCTTACCAGCTGTTTCCCCATGATTATGGCCCAATACATGAGTCCTCCACCTCCTTGCTGACGTCACAGCCTTGTTGGGACATGGTGGCCATCCACCAACCATCCACTACTCCATCCATCTGGACCATCCAGGGTTGCTCGACACTAATCAGTAAACAAGACTGTTGGAAAATTAGTCTTCATGTATGTCTGGGCCCACTGGAACCGTTTCTGCTTATGAACACTGTTTAGGGGTAGCCAAATAGTAGATTTATGCACCACAGCAAGCCTTTGAAGAATCCTACACCTTGACATTCAAGGGACTCCAGAGGCACCAGCAGCTTCAAATAACTGTTTGCTGCTTTGTAATGGTATTTTGGCAGCTGCTCTCTTAATCAAATAAATTTGTCTGGCAGAAACCTTCCTCATTATGCCTTTATCTGCATGAACTCTGTCTGTGCTGTTTCAGTCACAAATCTCTTCACAGTATGATGATCACTCTTAAGTTTTTGTGAAATATCTAATGTTTTCATTCCTTGTCCAAGGCATTGCACTATTTAACGCTTTTGTGCAGCAGAGAAATCATTTTTATTTCCCATATTGCTTGAAACCTGTGGCCTGTTTAATAATGTGGAACATCATTTTAAGTAGTTTTCCTTTAATCAGACTCACCTTAAAAAAAACTAATTATCCCATGTGTTTAAGATTGATTTCAGTGATCCATTGAGCCCTGAGACACAATACCATCCACAAGTTTATTTGAAAAACAAAACAATTAAATCTTTATCACACTTAAATCCAATTTGCATAATAATTTGGAACACAGTGTATTTATCACAAAAAATTACTTTTCAATACTTTGATAATTGCTCCACATACTTTCTGTTTCAGTCATAGCTCTTCAGGTACGGTCAGTCAAATGCCTTTTTTAAATTCTCCACACACATCGCATTATAATTCCTTCCCTTCACTGCTTCCTACAACAATCTCCCAGCCGATCCCGCATTTGTGAAATGGCTCTCACTTTTTCAGGCATGTGTACTGAATCTGGGTGTAGGTCCCGGCTTCATATCCTATGCGTGTATGCTTCAGAGCTGATGAGAGCCAGAGATCACATGATAGTTTGTGAGCCTCTTGCCACATTGACTCTCAGTGGCAATGGAGCATTTGCACATAGGAGCTTAGACATACACCCAGAGTCATTCCACATGCCTGGAAATTTGAGTCATTGCACAAGCACAAGATCTGCTGGGAGATTGCAGGGAGCTGGGAGCAGTGAAGGGAAGATATAATGTGATGGGTGTTGAGAATTTGAAAAGGGTATTAGACTGATCATTACTGAAAAGCTAGAGATCCCCACCCATATGACTGAAGCGGAAGGTATGTGGGACAATCTTCAAATATAAATAGCGAATTTTGCAATAAATACTAGGGCATTTTTCATTAAATAAACATGTTAGTGTTGTAATATGCACCACTAACATGACATTGAGGACAGTTTAATAGCAAAAACGGATGTGACAGGCTACCTTTAATTTACAAGATAATTGTGACACTGAAAAATCCAAATCCTACAAAAATAAAACAAATTAATAGCAGAGGTAAATTACACAAACTTTTATGGAAAACTTTGTGCACGGTTACTTAAAGTGTTAATGTCAGTTTCCTTAAGGTATTCTGCGCTAACCGAATAACTCACCAGTGTATATTTATTCTCCTAATCACATAAAATGTGTATACAAGTTTATTGTGCTAAACACTGAAGAAGATGCAGAGGAGAATTATAAGAACATTATTTATTCCATTCTAAAGCCAAAGGCATTCTGTGAGAAGTGCAATTGTGCACGTTGTGCAAAACAAGCAATCTATGAAAAAACATATTTATAAAGATCTTTTCAAATTATGAACTATGTTTTTTTCAATAATATTTATAGCTGAGGAATACTTATATAGACTTATTTGTAACTCTATAGATGGTAGGTGTGAAGTCAGTCTTCTCATTCTTATTAGCTGAGTATTCACATTTCAAACATTTTAGAAAAACCTGATGCTATATCTGTATAAAGAATCATAAAAGTAGAAATAATCTGAGCTCAAATACAACACAAGAAAATGGAAAATGCATATACCACAAATAAAGTCAAATTTAGATATTTTTATGACAAAACAAGGTCAGAAAAACCATCTAAAAGCAATATAAAGTACAAAAGAGTATATAAAAACACACACAGGACACTTCCATTGGATTTAAGAAGCCTTTTAAATATATCATACAGCAATTAGCTGTAATCTCAGGGAATCCTCATGAAAAAGTGTACATGTTTCCTGCAGCAAAATTTTGCATGAAATTAATTGTCCTGTAGTATTCTTGGAACCACAAAATTATTGGGTGTGAGCAAATGTAGATTTGAGCTAAACAGATGTATCCACTGTTGCTATTTCTTGATTAGGGTTATGAGGTTGGCCACTAAGGGTACTGTCTCACAGTGGCACTTTTGTCGCTACGACGGTACGATCCGTGACGTTCCAGCGATATCCATATGATATCGCTGTGTCTGACACGCAGCAGCGATCAGGGACCCTGATGAGAATCGTACGTCGTAGCAGATCGTTTGGAACTTTCTTTCGTCGCTGGATCTCCCGCTGTCATCGTTGGATCGGTGTGTGTGACACCGATCCAACGATGCGTTCGCTTTTAACCAGGGTAAACATCGGGTTACTAAGCGCAGTGCGCGCTTAGTAACCCGATGTTTACCATGGTTACCATCGTAAAAGTAAAAAAAACAAACAGTACATACTCACATTCCGGTGTCCGTCAGGTCCCTTGCAGTCTGCTTCCCGCTCTGACTTGACTGCCAGCCGGAAAGTAAGAGCAGAGCACAGCGGTGATGTCACCGCTGTGCTGTGCTTTCACTTTACGGTGGCACTCAGTCAGAGCGGGAAGCAGACTGCAAGGGACCTGACGGACACCGGAATGTGAGTATGTATGCTTACAACTCGATGATGACATGTTGTTTGTGACTGGGGACGTGGAATCCCTATATACGAGCATTCGGCATGAAGATGGGATCCATGCTACTGAGGTTTTCCTCAGTATGTCCAATCTTCCGGTGGATATTCAAAAATTGGTTGTTGAATTGTTAAGATTTACTTTAACACATAATTTCTTTCTATTTAAGGGGTCCTTCTTCCTGCAGCTCCAAGGAACAGCGATGGGGGCTTCCTTTGCCCCGGCTTATGCCAATCTGTTCCTGGGGCTGTGGGAGAGGGACCTCTCCCTGCCGGATCAGCCGTCGCCGGTGTGCCGTGTCCTCTCTTGGACGCGGTACATCGACGACATATTGCTGATCTGGCAGGGAACAAGGGACGACCTTGAAACATTCATGTCGTCCCTTAATGACAATCAATTAAATATATTTATTACATATAAATACGATTCAACAACCATTGAATTTTTGGATGTACTACTTCGGAAAGATGAGAAGGGGGAGGTACAAACAAACATTTATCGTAAGCCCACCTCTACGAACATGCTGTTGCATGCGACCTCCTCTCACCCGGGCCGCATGATTCAATCTGTCCCCACCGGACAATTCCTCCGTTTGCGCAGATTATGTTCAAATGATGAGGAATTCTATGTACAAGCGGATGACCTGAAGCAGAGACTTCGAGAACGCGGTTTCAGTAACCGCAGGATTAAGAGAGCATTCAATAGGGCCAAATATGCATCTCGTGATGCCCTTTTGTATGGCCCAAAACAAACAAAAGAAAAAAGTCAGGATTTGGTGAGATTTGTGACGGACTACCATTCTCAGTTTGGTCTAATGAGAGGGATATTAAATAAATCATGGCATATCCTCAAAGCGGACCCGGTGATCTCGAGATTTCTACCAGATAAAACAGCTATTGCTGCTGGGAGATCTAGAAATTTAAGAGATCACTTGGTCCTAAGCCATTACACCGGTGTGCCTGGTAGCACATTTTTGGACTAGGTTAAACCGCCAAGTGGTTGTTTTCCATGCAACCGTTGCGTGCCATGTACTAATATCGATCGGATCGATATGTTTGAAAATCAAGAAGGGTCACGTACATTTTCGATTAAAAAACGGATTACGTGCAATAGCAAGTACGTGATTTATTATGCGGTATGTTCATGCCGGAAGATTTATGTGGGCATGACCACCAGACCGTTAAAAATTAGGATCCGTGAGCATATTTTAGGCATTATGGCGGCAGCAACAGCAGAATATGTCATGGCATTAAAAACGATTCCACGTCACGTTAGACAATACCACGGCTGTAACGGGGATCTCCTCAGATGTAGGGGGATTGATATGCTGGATATGGACATCTGTGGGGGGAATATGACTAAGAGGTTGGCCCAATTAGAGTCCAGGTGGATATGGACGTTGGGCACAGTCCATTCATCTGGACTCAATGAATACATCAGTTATGCCCCCTTTTTATAATTGCCGCCCAATATTTAATCCCACTTGTTACTATTGCCCTGTGCTGTATTTTAAGTGTGTTTGTGTCTAATTAATTGTTTTTTACCTTTTAGTATTTCTCGTCTCATGTATATGGTGTCCTGTCTGGCAAGTGTGTGGAATAACAAAGGATTGAACATGTGTTCTGGAAGATATGTCATCTCAAACAGCCTTTATGATGAAAAGCTTGTATTATACTTTGTATTGCTTTGTTGTTGCGTCTGCGATATCTTAATTTTGGGATGTTGCAGTTTTTTCGATTTATATATACACCACACTTGCCGTATTGTTATATGTTATATGGTATTAGTGTCAGGGGCGTTTATGTGTACGGATTGCCTCTCAGTTCCTGCCCCTGACGCGTGCGGTGTCCACTTGCTGCCACGCCTGCATGCTCTCGGCGTCTGTAGCGAGACGGAGCCTTGGCCCCGCCCTCCTGTTGACGCCGATGCCTGCTAGCGTTGCCGTTGACTGGGCAACCGCACGCGTCACATCCGGGGGTTTGGAATGTCACTTCCGGTTGCGCGGTCTATCCGCAGCAGCTGGTAACTATAAAATCTGAGGACATTGTATGTATGGTGCGGCCCCTTGAAAAAGGAGACCAAAACGCGCGTCGGGGCGCACGTGGCACCACGGGTATTGGTGATACCTCCACCGCACCTTCTATAGGTAATTTACCGGGCATTAGCAATATATTATGGGGTTCTTCAGCCGAGCTGGTTGCTGAGTGTGGGGATAAATGTGATACATTTGGCGTTTATCCAGGGTGGTAGTATTACCTGAGTGATTTGTAGTAATTCTGTCAATTATTTGTATCCACCCCTGGATATACCCTGGTAATATACATATATACTCTTCATCTGTTGCCATATAAATCCCATGACTGTGCACCTGTATGGGTGATAGTATGTAGTGGGTATGTTTTTGCCCCCTTTTTGTGCACCATGGTTATATGCTTGGAATTTTAGCTCTTAATAAACTTTGTGATTTTTTTAACATAATATGGCCTTCTGATCTTCGTTTCTTTGGGGTTCTATGTGATAGTTGGTGATAGGCTTTTAGTCCTATTATTGGTAACATGGTATATTGCTATATTATATATTTATTATTTAAATCTTAGGTTGTTATAATTACCATGTTTTTTTGTCATATTCATCTCTGTTCATGAGAAGCAGCCAATGTGAACTGAGTTAACTTTACTGATGTCACCTTAGTTCACTGCAGCCAGGTCTCGCTGATCGTAGCATGACATCCGGCAGTGCTGCAGCTCCTGTGTATTGAGCTATGCTCTTTGAATAGAGTTTCATACATTGGATGTGAAGTAGATATTGAAAACCAGGAAAAGACTACAGAGCGCAATGGGGTCTTAACTGATAACACAATAAGGTGCAGAGAAAATATGCTCACCTGATGAAGTTTCACCTAAGCAACATATTCAGCACATATGAGCTGCTGCAAGACACAAGTCCATAAGGAAAGAGTGTCACAGGATCTGAGTTAAAAGTCAGTGGATGCGCTGCTGATGAATATATTCAGATAGTCAATGATATTTTCAAAAGCTTTATTGGACATGTTTCAGGTCAACATGTTTCGAAATCATACACAGGACCTCTTCATCAGGATTCTATACACTGAATGTAGCAGAGATGGGGTTTGTCAAGGGATATCATTATCATGGAGTAACTATGAACGGGTGAAGATTGCTTTGATTTTATTTTTATATTAATAATTGGTAAAAAAGGTGAGCGTTTTGTTCAATTAAAGGACTTTATTCTATGTGTCTTTCTTACTTTTGACTACAGGGTAAGTATTTGAGGTGTCTAATAGATGCCTCTCTATTACTATCTCCTGAACTTGATGTCATCACTCAGTGGACATAAAACAGCAGACATCAACCCCAAAACCATTAGCTCATTTGCCAGCACACCAGGGTAAGTGGGAAGACCCGAGGCTAAGAATTGGTGCACCAAATGGATGTGCCATTCTTATGGTGGCTGGGGGCCGGTGTTTATATTCTTGGAGGGGGCAATATCCATGGCCCCTTCCCAGCCTATTAACCCCTTCATGACCCCAGCTTTTTCCGATTTTGCGTTTTCGTTTTTCGCTCCCCTCCTTCCCAGAGCCATAATTTTTTTAATTTTACTGTCAATATGGCCATGTGAGGGCTTTTTTTTTTGCTGGACAAGTTGTACTTCTGAATGACATCATTGGTTTTAGTATGTTGTGTACTAGATAATGGGAAAAAAATTCCAAGTGTGGTGAAATTTCAAAAAAAGTGCAATCCCACACTTGTTTTTTGTTTGTCTTTTTTGCTAGGTTCACTAAATACTAAGACTGACCTGACATTATGAGTCTCCAGGTCATTACAAGTTCATAGACACCAAACATGCCTAGGTTCTTCTTAATTCACACTTTGCTAAAAAAAAAAAAAAAATTGCTCAATTTTCCGATACCCGTAGCATCTCCATTTTTCGTGCTCTGGGGTTGGGTGAGGGCTTATTTTTGTGGGCAAAGCTGAAGTTTTTAATGATACCATTTTGGTGCAGATATGTTCTTTTGATCGCCCATTATTGCATTTTAATGCAATGTCATAGCGACCAAAAAAACGTAATTCTGGCGTTTTGAATTATTTTCTCGCTACGCCGTTGACGATCAGGTTAATCTTTTTATTATTGATAGATCGAGCGATTCTGAACACGTCGATACCAAATATGTGTACATGTGATTTTATGTTTATTGTTTTATTTTGAATGGGGCGAAAGGGGGGTGATTTAAACTTTAATATTTTTAATTTTTTTCGTACTTTTTAAAACTTTTTTTTTCACTTTTGCCATGCTTCAATAGCCTCCAATTGGAGTCTAGAAGCTGGCACAAATTGATCGACTCTGCTATATAAGAGCGAAGCTCAGATGATCGCTCCTATGTAGCACAATTACAGGCTTGCTATGAGCGATGACCACAGGGTGGCGCTCACAGCAATCTGGCATCAACAACCATAGATGTCTCAAGGAGACCTCTGGTTGTCATGCCGATGCACTGCTGACCCCCGATCATGTGATGGGGGTCAGCGATGCGCTCATTTCCGGCCCGATGGCCGGAAGCGCTAGTTAAATGCTGCTGTCAGAGTTTGACAGCGGCTTTTTACTAGTTAATAGCGGCGGGTGGATCGCGATTCCACCCGCTGCTATTGCAGGCACATGTCAACTGTACAAAACAGCTGATATGTCCCAGCTTTGATGCAGGCTCACCGCCGGAGCCCGCATCAAAGCAAGGGATCTGACCTCGGACGCACTATGCCGTCTGAGGTCAGAAAGGGGTTAATTTCAGCCCACAGATGCCTGTTTAGCCTTTGCTGGTAATTAAAAATAGGGAGGACCCCATGCCATTTTTAAATTATTTAAATAAATAATTAGAATAAAATGGCGTGAGGTACTCTGTATTTTTAATAACCAGCCAAGCTGAAACAGACAGCTGGAGGCTGGTATTCTCAGCCTGGAAAGGCCCATGGATATTTGGCTTTCCTCAGCCTAAATATAGCAGCTCGCAGCCACCCCAGGAAAGGTGGATCCATTAGATGCACCAATTCTGGCACTTTGGCTGTCTCTTCTCGCTTGCTCTGGCGCATTAGCAAGGAGGTTAATATTTTGGTGTTTATATATTATCAGCTGATGTTAGGCCCAGGGGTTAGTAATGGATAGGTGTATATAAGACACCCCCATTACTAACCCATTAAGCAAAAAGTAATAAATACACTCAGAGAAAAAGTAATTTAATTGAACAAAATACCCCACAGCAATTACCCTCTTTTACTCATTTATTAAAATAAAAATTAAAAAATCTAAGTAATCTTCACATGTCCACCATTAATCCATGATGATGATGTCCCATAATGAAACCAGCTCTGTTACATCTAATTGCATTGCTGAGTGTTAATATAAGTAATTTTTTTCTTTTATTTATTCATCAGCTAAATACATGTACAATAAAATACACAAGGACTGCACTAATTATATGTCACACTGACATCTTTATTTGTGTGCACAGCTATCAGTGAGAGCAGGTGTATGCTGATGAGAAAAGTACTCATCAGCCAACGCCTGACCCGTAGCAACCTTTTCACCACCGGTCACATGCTGTCCTCTGTGTGACAGCATGGAGACCTCAGCGCTGTGTCAAAAGCTAACGTCAGTAATCATAGCCAGTATTTCATGCACTATCATACATATAACATCGTGGGAACCGCCGGATATTCCAGACCCTCATTAATTTGAAAGGTGTAAGGGTTTGGGATGAAGTTCGGGTACTGTTTTGCTACCAGAACCAAACTTTTTTAAAAAGTTCAGACAAATCCGATGGGTTCAAGCCTTAAACACAAAGTTGTTTATTTTTATGTGTACTACTAATTTATGAACTAAAAATTAAAATGACGGTTGCTTCCTGGTTGGGAAGGTGTTCCAGACCTAGGATGTATGGGTATATCCTGGCTATCGTGCTCAGTTGCCACCAAAAACTTGGCTTAAATGACAGTTGAGATACAGCTCTAAGAACCAGTAGAGGTGCTCGCACCACCCAGGGCTGTTTAACCTCCTGAATGCTTCGATCTACAGCTCTTGCAAAAATTAAGAGACCATTGCAAAATGTTGTGTTTGTCTGATTTTTCTGTTTATAGGTATATTTTTGAGTAAAATGGTCTTTTATTCTATAAATTTCTAACAACATGTCTCAGAATTTCCAAGAAATACATTTTGTATTTTTTTCTTACAAAGAAAATGGTCAAAATTAAAAAACAAACAGTGCTTTCAGACCTCAAATATTGCAAAGAAAACAAGTTCATTATCATTTAGAAACAACAATACTAATGTTTTAACTCAGGAAGAGTTCAGAAATCAATATTTTGTGGAATAACCATGATTTTTAATCACAGCTTCCATGCATCTTGGCATGCTTTCCACCAGTCTTTCACACTGCTTCTGCTGCAAAAAATGTAAGCAGTTCTTTGTTTGCTGGCTTGTGACTATCCATCATCCTCTTGATTACATTCCAGAGGTTTTCAATGGGTTTCAGGTCTGGAGATTGGGCTGCCCATATCAGGGTTTTGATGTGGTGGTCTCTTAATTTTTGCCAGAGCTGTATATCGATTGCAAAATTTTGCATTGTTCCCACGTTGTCATCGCAGGACCTGATCTTTGCCATTGTAACCCGAGGTCATCATGACGACACCCTAATTACCCAGCTACGAAAAGCCTGTTAAATCATACTCAGAGCATGTTTGAAGAGGCTTCTGCAGTACAGGTATAACACATTGCAAAGCATTATACTAGCTATTAGAGTGATAAAGGATAAAATCCCATAGAGGGACCAAGTCAGAAAGTAAAAATAAGTAAAAATAAATTGTAAAACTAAGTATTTCTTAAAATCACTAAACAATAACATTAAAAAAATTATATCCATAATTGCTAATTTTTACATAAAAAAGAGGCAAAAACTGCTTTTTCATCATACCACCGAGGAAGAAGTGAAAAAATCCCCACCAAAATGATGAATGTACTGTAAATAAAGAGTATATCTGAAAATGTCACCTTGTATTGCAAAAAACAAGGCACAAAAAAAAAAAAAAACAATTCAAAAAAGCTGTAGCTCTCAGAATATAGCAATGCAAAAATAATATTTTTTTCTTTAAAATAGTTTTTATTGTGGAAAGCCTCAAAACATAAACAAATATATAAATGTGATGTTGCTTTAATCATACTGACCTGAAAAATAAAACTGCCTTATCAATTTTACCACTTACGAAACAACATATAAAAAAATTCTTGAATTGCTGGTTTTTGTTCATTCTGCCTTCCAAAAATCTGAACAGAAAGTGATCAATTGGTATGTGAAAGAAAATGGTATCAATAAAATGACAATTCGCAAAAATCAAGTCCTAACATGACTATGTTGGCAGACATGTGGAAAAGTTATAGCTCTCAATATATGGCAATAAAAAACTTGTTTTTGCAACAAAAAAAGTATTTTAGTTTGTGACAGCAGACAAACAGAAAAAGAACAATATAAATCTGGCATCACTGTATTTGCATTGACCCGAATAATAAAGTCGTCTAATCATTTATACTGTACAATGAATGGCATTACAAAATAAATAAAAACAATCCTGACATACTATTGATTTGTTCATTATGCCCCCAAGGATGTGATTCAGACTAAACTGCCGATGGAAGATTTTACTGTAATGAAGCAGCTTGAGGCACTGTGGACTGTGGCCTATGATCCAGTGGTGTCCATCTTTTTAAGTTTTCATAAATGTGCAGTAGGCCACAGTTTTGAGCAATTCTATAAAGAAGGAGAACACTGAATAGAGGCTAGACTAAATCTAGATTGTCTCTGCTTCCTCATGATAGGGATTGGATTCATCGGTGGTTGCATCTGAATCACATCATTAGGAGATTTAGATGGAAACCTCGATATATGCTCAGTGCTCAGCGTAGAGCACAGGGTAAATGTGATCCAAAATGTTACGTAAAATGTTTCCAGCAAAACCTTCAATTCAATCCCCCCAAAATACAAAGTCTCCAATCAAGTCTGTCATCTGTTAATAGAAATATAGAGGTCTTCCACTTTACAAAGGCTCTGGAAAAGTGAAATGGCTTCCCGACAAAAAAATGTGCAAATTATTCTCTCCCACATGCAAATTCCCAACCTCCTCCTTTACCCCACAGTGTGCCAAAATCACATTTATTGTCTACATGTTTGGCATTTCTGTAGCAATTAGAGCCTGTCTAATATATGGGTTCATGTCTCCAGAAGCACAAACCGGACTTAACGTACTGGGCACTACAATGTACTGGCACTGTAATGTATGGGTCCCTCAATAGCAGATTTGCTGTTTTCTCTCAGCACCATCCACTGCTGCTAATACCTGGGGGTATTATGCTCTTCTAGCCCTTAGAGACTCTGTATATATATATATATTTTCTTACAAACAATTGTAAGAAAATCTGCGCTCTAGGAGCAAATAGCACTCTTTCCATTCCAACATTCGCCATGCGGCTAAGCAGTCCTGTTCAGCCACATATGGGGAATTTCCACATTCAGCAATTGTGTGACAAATTTTGATGCCATATTTACCAATTTCCTCTTGTGAAAATGTAAAAGCTTGAGCTAAAATAAGATTTTTATGGTAAATTTCTAATTTTTTTTCACTGCCAAATGGTATAAAATTCTGTGACACAACCATGGAGTCAAAACGATTGCTGCACAATTAGCTGAAATAATTGAGAGGTGTAGTTTGCAAATTGGGGACAGTTATGAGAGCGGGTTCTGCTGTTCTGGCAACTCAGGGGCTCTTCCAGTCATAGCACCCTCAAATCACAACAGTAAAATCTGCACTATAATATGGCACCAATTCATTTCTGAGCTTTCCACTGTGCCTGAAAAATATTTCTCAATTACATGTAGGATATTAGCGCACTCAGGAGAAATTGCACAACAAAGTGAGAAATCCATTTTTTCTTATTAGCCCTTAAAAATTTAAAATAGGGGGTAAAATCAATATTTTAGTGATAATGTATTTATTCTTTCTTCACCACCAATGGTAGAAAATTCTGTGAGGCACAAGTGATATTAACATGGTCACTGCACCCTTAGATTAATTAATTATGGGGAGCATTTTGTAAATGCGGTCACTGATTTGGGGGTTCTGCTCTTCTGAAACCTCAGGGGCTCAGCCAATGTGAAATGCACCCTCAAATTATTTCAGCAAAATCTTATCTCCAATATGATGCTTCTGCCCTTCTGAGCTTTGCAGTGTGCCTTTTTGACCATATGTGGGATATTGGTGTACTCAGGTGTAATTGCATAAAATATTGTACATTTCATTATCTCCTATGATCCCTTTTAAAAATTAAAAACTTGAGTCTAAAGCTAAATTTTAGTGAAAAAAACAGTAATTTCCCATTAACTCAGCCTAATGTTATACAATTCAGTGAATTGCCAGAAGGTTAAAAATGCTCACTATACCTCTAGAAGAATTCTTAAAGAGGTTCAATTTCCAAGATAATCTAAATTGTGGGGGGGGGGGGTTTCCACATCAGGGGCTCTGCAAACGCAAGATGACTTCCATTTTCACTTCCAGCCAAAATCGAGATCCAAAAGTCAAAAAGTGCTCGTTCCCATCAAAGCCCTGCTCTGCACCCAAAGAGCGGTTTTCTACCATATATTAGGTATTGGAATTGTATGATTAATTTTTTCCTGTTACCCTTGTCAAAATTAAAAATTTGGGGCAAAACCAACATTTTTGAAAAAAAAAATATGTTTTTAATTTTCACGGTACTACATTATAAAATTCTGTGAAGCACCTGTGGATTCAAGGTGCCCACTACACCTATAGATACATTTGCCGAGAGGTGTAGTTTCCAATGTTTTTGGACATCCTGGGCTCTCCAAAAATGCAAAATGGAGTTCGCTGTCTATTTAAGCCAATTTTGCCCTGTAAAAGTCCAATGGTGCTCATTCACTTCCCATCTCTGCCTTGTGTCCAAACCGTAGTTTTCCACCACATATTGGGAATTGGTATGCTCAGGAGAAATTGAATAGGAAATGTTATGGTCCACATTTTCTCCTGTTACCATTGTGAAATTGAAAGATGTTGTGCTAAATCAACATTTATGAGGAAAAAAATTAAATTTTAATCTTTTCTTTCCACATTGCTTTCATTCCAGTGAAACACATGAAGTGTTAATAAATTTTTTTGTCGTTTTGAGTACTTTGAGGGAAGTACTTTAAAATGTTGTCACTTTTGGGTATTTTCTGTCATATAGTGCCTTAAAGTCACTTCAAAAGTGATGTGGTTCCTACAAAAGTTGGTTTTGAAAATTGAGAAAATGCTGATAAACTTTGAACCCTTCCAGCTTCCAAACAAAAAAACATATTTTAAAAATAATGTTAATGTAATGTGGACATGTGGTGAATGTTATTTATTAACCATTCTGTCTGATTATATATATATATATATATATATATATATATATATATATATATATATATATACCGTATATACTCGAGTATAAGCCGAGATTTTCAGCCCAAATTGAAAGTGCCCCCTCGGCTTATACTCAAGTCACGGTCTGTGGCAGGGTCGGCGGGTGAGGGGGAGAGGGCGCTGAGGCATACTTACCTGCTTCCGGGGCTCCTGGCGCTCCCCCTGCCCGTCCCACGGTCTTTGGTGCCGCAGCTCTTCCCCTGTTCAGCGGTCACATGGGACCGCTAATTAGAGAAATGAATAGGCGGCTCCGCCTCCCATAGGGGCGGAGCTGCATAATTCATTTTTCTAATCAGCAGTGCCGGTGACCGCTGACAGAGGAAGAGGCTGCGGCACCGAAGACCAGCTGTCCGGGGGAAGGAGCGGGACGCCGGGAGCAGGTAAGTATGTCATATTTACCTTCCCTCGTTCCACCCGCCGGGCGCCGCTCAGTCTTCGCGTCCTTTTGCTCTGACTGTTCAGGTCAGAGGGCGCGATGACGCATATAGTGTGCGCGCCGCCCTCTGCCTGATCAGTCAGTGCGGAGAGACGCCGGGACGGGACGCTGAGCAGCTGCAAGCAAGAGAGGTGAGTATGTGTTTTGTTTTTTTTATTGCAGCAGCAGCAGCAATGGCACAGCTTTATGTGGAGCATCTATGGTTCAACGGTGCAGAGCACTATATATGGCACAGCTTTATGTGGAGCATCTATGGGGCAACGGTGCAGAGCACTATATATAAGGCACAGCTTTATGTGGAGCATCTATGGGGCAACGGTGCAGAGCACTATATATAAGGCACAGCTTTATGTGGAGCATCTATGGGGCAACGGTGCAGAGCATTATATATAAGGCACAGCTTTATGTGGAGCATCTATGGGGCCATAATTAAAGGTCAAAGGTGCAGAGCATTATATATGGCACAGCTATCTATGGGGCCATAATCAAAGGTGCAGAGCATTATATATGGCACAGCTATCTATGGGGCCATAAGCAAAGGTGCAGAGGTAATATATAGCACAGCTATCTATGGGGCCATAATCAAAGGTGCAGAGCATTGTATATGGCACAGCTATCTATGGGGCCATAATCAAAGGTGCAGAGCATTGTATATGGCACAGCTTTCTATGGAGCATCTATGGGGCCATAATGAACTGTGCAGAGCATTCTATATGGCACAGCTTTCTATGGAGCATCTATGGGGCCATAATGAACAGTGCAGAGCATTATATGTGGCACAGCTTTATGTCGAGCATCTATGGGGCCATAATGAACGGTGCAGAGCATTATATGTGGCACAGCTTTATGTCGAGCATCTATGGGGCCATAATGAACGGTGCAGAGCATTATATGTGGCACAGCTTTATGTCGAGCATCTATGGGGCCATAATGAACAGTGCAGAGCATTATATGTGGCACAGCTTTATGTCGAGCATCTATGGGGCCATAATGAACGGTATGGAGCATCTATTTTTAATTTTGAAATTCACCGGTAGCTGCTGCATTTTCCACCCTAGGTTTATACTAGAGTCAATAAGTTTTCCCAGTTTTTTGTGGCAAAATTAGGGGGGTCGGCTTTTACTCGGGTCGGCTTATACTCGAGTATATATGGTATATATATATATATATATATATACAGGTTCTTCTCAAAAAATTAGCATATAGTGTTAAATTTCATTATTTACCATAATGTAATGATTACAATTAAACTTTCATATATTATAGATTCATTATCCACCAACTGAAATTTGTCAGGTCTTTTATTGTTTTAATACTGATGATTTTGGCCTACAACTCCTGATAACCCAAAAAACTGTCTCAATAAATTAGCATATCAAGAAAAGGTTCTCTAAACGACCTATTACCCTAATCTTCTGAATCAACTAATTAACTCTAAACACATGCAAAAGATACCTGAGGCTTTTAAAAACTCCCTGCCTGGTTCATTACTCAAAACCCCCATCATGGGTAAGACTAGCGACCTGACAGATGTCAAGAAGGCCATCATTGACACCCTCAAGCAAGAGGGTAAGACCCAGAAAGAAATTTCTCAACAAATAGGCTGTTCCCAGAGTGCTGTATCAAGGCACCTCAATGGTAAGTCTGTTGGAAGGCAAAAATGTGGCAGAAAATGCTGTACAACGAGAAGAGGTGACCGGACCCTGAGGAAGATTGTGGAGAAGGACCGATTCCAGACCTTGGGGAACCTGAGGAAGCAGTGGACTGAGTCTGGTGTGGAAACATCCAGAGCCACTGTGCACAGGCGTGTGCAGGAAATGGGCTACAGGTGCCGCATTCCCCAGGTAAAGCCACTTTTGAACCATAAACAGCGGCAGAAGCGCCTGACCTGGGCTACAGAGAAGCAGCACTGGACTGTTGCTAAGTGGTCCCAAGTACTTTTTTCTGATGAAAGCAAATTTTGCATGTCATTCGGAAATCAAGGTGCCAGAGTCTGGAGGAAGACTGGGGAGAAGGAAATGCCAAAATGCCTAAAGTCCAGTGTCAAGTACCCACAGTCAGTGATGGTGTGGGGTGCCATGTCAGTTGCTGGTGTTGGTCCACTGTGTTTCATCAAGGGCAGGGTCAATGCAGCTAGCTATCAGGAGATTTTGGAGCACTTCATGCTTCCATCGGCTGAAATGCTTTATGGAGATGAAGATTTCATTTTTCAGCACGACCTGGCACCTGCTCACAGTGCCAAAACCACTGGTTAATGGTTTACTGACCATGGTATTACTGTGCTCAATTGGCCTGCCAACTCTCCTGACCTGAACCCCATAGAGAATCTGTGGGATATTGTGAAGAGAAAGTTGAGAGACGCAAGACCCAACACTCTGGATGAGCTTAAGGCCGCTATTGAAGCATCCTGGGCCTCCATAACATCTCAGCAGTGTCACAGGCTGATTGCCTCCATGCCACGCCGCATTGAAGCAGTCATTTCTGCTAAAGGATTCCCGACCAAGTATTGAGTGCATAACTGAACATTATTATTTGATGTTTTTTTTGTTTGTTATTAAAAAACACTTTTATTTGATTGGACGGGTGAAATATGCTAATTTATTGAGACAGGTTTTTTGGGTTATCAGGAGTTGTAGGCCAAAATCATCAGTATTAAAACAATAAAAGACCTGACAAATTTCAGTTGGTGGATAATGAATCTATAATATATGAAAGTTTAATTGCAATCATTACATTATGGTAAATAATGAAATTTAACACTATATGCTAATTTTTTGAGAAGGACCTGTATATATATATATATATATATATATATATATATATATATATATATATATATATATATATATATATATATATATACCTGGTTTAAGGGCACAATTATTAAATGTTGAAAATTGAGAAACTTTCAAAATTGTCACCGAAATCCTGATATATGCACAAACAAATGTAGAAATTACGTAGAAATGATCAGCCTAAATCTATCACTACCATGAAGTGCAATATGTCATGAAAAAACAGTCTCAGAATACTGGGATACATGGAAGCATTGCAAACCTATCGTCACATAAATTGACACTGGTTAGAATTATAAAATTGGGCCTGGTCAGAAAGGTGGAAATAGGCTGGTTGGTGACGGGGTTAACCCCTTCATGACCCAGCCTATTTTGACCTTAATGACCTGGCCGTTTTTTGCAGTTCTGACCAGTGTCCATTTATGAGGTAATAACTCTGGAATGCTTCAACGGATCCTAGAAGGTTCTGAGCATGTTATTCGTGACATACTGGGCTTCATGTTAGTGGTAAATTTAGGTCGATAATTCTTACACTTATTTGTAAAAAAATGGAAATTTGGTGAAAATTTAGAAAATTTTGCAATTTTCAAATTTTGAATTTTTATTTCTGTTAAACGGGAGAGTTATGTGACACAAAATAGTTAATAAATAACATTACCCGCATGTCTACTTTACATCAGCACAGTTTTGGAAACACATTTTTTTGCTAGGAAGTTATAAGGGTTAAAATTTGACCAACAATTTCTCATTTTTACAACAAAATTTACAAAACCATTTTTTTAGGGACCACCTCACATTTGAAGTCAGTTTGAGGGGTCTATTTGGCTGAAAATACCCAAAAGTGACACCATTCTAAATACTGCACCCCTGAAGGTGCTCAAAACCACATTCAAAAAGTTTATTAACCCTTCAGGTGTTTCACAGCAGCACAGCAGCAAAAGCAACATGGAAGGAAAAAATGAACATTTAACTTTTTAGTCACAAAAATAATATTTTAGCAACAATTTTTTTATTTTTCCAAGGGTGAAAGGATAAACTGGACCTTGAAAGTTATTGAACAATTTGTCATGAGGGGGGAACCACTGTTTGGGCGCATGACAGGGCACGGAAGGGAAGGAGCGCCATTTGACTTATACAATTAAAAATTGGCTCCAATCTTTAGCGGACACCATGTCGCGTTTGGAGAGCCCCTGTGTGCCTAAAAATTTGAGCTCCCCTACAAGTGACCCCATTTTGGAAACTAGACCCCCCAAGGAGCTTATCTAGATGCATAGTGAGCACTTTGAACCCCAAGGTGCTTTACAAATTGATCCGTAAAAATGAAAAAGTACTTTTTTTTCATAAAAAAATTCATTTAGCCTCAATTTGTTAATTTCCACATGGTCAGCAGGATAAAATGGATCCTATAATTTATTGGGCAATTTCTCCTGAGTACACTGATACCTCACATGTGGGGGTAAACCACTGTTTTGGCACACAACAGGGCTCGAAAGGGAAGGAGCGCCATTTGACTTTTTGAATGAAAAATTGGCTCCAATCTTTAGCGGACACCATATCGCGTTTGGAGAGCCCCTGTGTGCCTAAACATTGGAGCTTCCCCACATGTAACCCCATTTTGGAAACTAGACCTCCCATGGAACTAATCTAGATGTGTGGTGACCACTTCAAACCCCCAAGTTCTTCACAGAAGTTTATAACGCAGAGCCGTGAAAATAAAAAATCATTTTTCTTTCCCCAAAAATTATTTTTAGCCCGCAATTTTTTATTTTCACAAGAGTAACAGGAGAAAATGGACCCACAAAGTTGTTTTCCAGTTTGTCCTGAGTACGCTGAAACCCCATATGTGGGGGTAAACCACTGTTTGGGCACATGTCGGGGCTCAGAAGGGAAGTAGTGACGTTTTAAAATGCAGACTTTGATGGAATGGTCTGCGGGTGTCACGTTGCGTTTGCAGAGCCCCTGATGTGCCTAAACAGTAGAAACCCCCCACAAGTGACCCCATTTTGGAAACTGGACCCCCCAAGGAACTTATCTAGATGTGTGGTGAGCACTTTGAACTCCCAAGTGCTTCACAGAAGTTTATAACGCTGAGCCATGAAAATAAAAAATCATTTTTCTTTCCTCAAAAAATATGTGTTAGCAAGCAATTTTTTTTTTTGCAAGGGTAACAGGAGAAATTGGACCCCAATAGTTGTTGCCCAGTTTGTCCTTAGTATGCTGGTACCCCATATATGGGGGTAAACCACTGTTTGGGCGCAAGTCAGGGCTCAGAAGGGAGGGAGCACCATTTGACTTTTTGAACGCAAGATTGGCTGGAATCAATGGTGGCGCCATGTTGCGTTTGGAGACCCCTGATGTGCCTAAACAGTGGAAACCCCTCAATTCTAACTCCAACACTAACCCCAACACACCCCTAACCCTAATCCCAACTCTAGACATAATCCTAATCACAAACCTAACCCCAACACACCCCTAACCACAACCCTAACCCCAACACACCCCTAACCCTAATCGCAACCCTAACCCTAATCCTAACCCCAATCCCAACCCTAACCCTAATCCCAACCCTAAGCACAACCCTAACCCCAACACATTCCTAACCATAACCCTATCCACAAACCTAATCTTAACCCTATTTCCAACCCTAGCACTAATTCCAACCCTAACCCTAAGGTTATGTGCCCACGTTGCGGATTTGTGTGAGATTTTTCTGCACCATTTTTGAAAAATCTGCAGGTAAAAGGCACTGCGCTTTACCTGCAGATTTACCGCGGATTTACAGTGTTTTTTGTGCAGATTTCACCTGCGGATTCCTATTGAGGAACAGGTGTAAAACGCTGCGGAATCCGCACAAAGAATTGACATGCTGTGGAAAATACAACGCAGCGTTTTTGCGCGGTATTTTTTGCCCCATGGGCACAGTGGATTTGGTTTTCCATAAGTTTACATGGTACTGTAAACCTGATGGAAAACTGCTACGAATCCGCAGCGGCCAATCCGCTGCGGATCCACAGCCAAATCCGCACCGTGTGCACATAGCCTAATTCTAACCCTAACCCTAGTTCTAACCCTAATTCTAGCCCTAACCCTAACCCTAGCCCTAACCCTAGCCCTAACCCTAACCCTAACCCTAGTTCTAACCCTAATCCTAGTTCTAACCCTAACCCTAGTGGAAAAATAAAAGTAAATATATTTTCTTTATTTTATTATTGTCCCTACCTATGGGTGTGATAAAGGGGGGGTTCATTTACTATTTTTTTTTTATTTTTATCACTGTGATAGGTTTTATCACAGTGATCAAAATGTACCTGGAACAAATCTTCCGGCCGGCAGATTCGGTGGGCGCACTGCGCATGCACCCGCCATTTTGGAAGATGGCGGCGCCCATGGAGAAGACAGATTGACACCGGAAAGCTCGGTAAGTATGAGGGGGGATCGGAACACGGGGGGATCAGAGCACGAGGGGTGGGATCGGAGCACTGGGGAGCAGACAGGAGGATGGGGGAGCGGACAGAAGGATGGAGGGGAGCACAGGACGGAGGACTGGGGAGGAGATCGGTGGAAGTGGCGGGGGCAGAGCAGGGTTTCCAGCCATGGCCGATGATATTGCAGCATCGGCCTTGGCTGGATTGTAATATTTCACCAGTTTTCATAGGTGAAATATTACAAATTGCTCAGATTGGCTGTTTCACTTTCAACAGTCATTCAGAGCGATCGTAGCCACAGGGGGGTGAAGCCACCCCTCCGGGCTGAAGTTCCACTCCCCCTGTCCCTGCAGATCGGGTGAAATTGGAGTTAACCCTTTCACCCGATCTGCAGGGATGCGATCCCTCCATGGTGCCACATAGGCGTTACAGGTCGGATTGGCACCGACTTTCATGACGCCTACATGGCATCACAGGTCGGGAAGGGGTTAAGGGTACATTTTTCCATAGATACCATAGATATTTGAGCTAGTTCTAATGACTTTGTCATGCATGTTGAACAATATAAGGATACATAAGGATTTACTTTGTTTTGTACTGTAATTTAGATGTATTTGGTTGAATATAAGGGTGTACTTTGTTTTGTTGATTTATGGCAGAAAGACTTGAAACACAGGCATCAAATTATCGAATTAAGTGTTGTAAAATGTAGAACTGCATGCCCAGCATTTCCAGACACTTACTATTATTGGGTAATGTTAATTTGTGACTGTGACAGTTTAATGAGACTTGTCCTCCTACAAAATTCAAGAGGATATAACAGATACTATATGTGAAAGGTAATCCAGTAAATGCAATAGTTGATAGGTAAGAGAACAATGCATAATCACTGGCTATCGAGTTTCATAGCGGTAAGATTTTTTTTATGGTCACGACTTGGCTACATATAAAAATCATTCACTGCAGCAGTCATCATACATCAAATACTATTTTCTAATATTCATATTTATGTAGGTAAAATTTAACACCTATCTTTAATGGGATTTAGTCAAGCATAACATACCCAATGGTATATAAGGGGCTCAAACCTACGTACATATTAGCTTGTCATGTACATAACTATTTCAACTAGTAAAGTTTCTATAAAAATAGATTTATTGAGAAAGTAGCTTACAAATTCCACTGGGGAATCAGGCTGATGAGGGTAGTAATGGTGCTGTTAATTTACCAAGTTGGATAATTACAGTGAATTGTGCTGACTGTCTTTTTAATTATTTGCTCATTTTTATTTAAGAGTAAATAAATTATGTGTGCAAGACAAGTAAATAGGATTCCACTACAGTATGGATAAATATTACAAATTGCCTAACCATATTCCTAAAATGATAGAACACTAATGATTTTTTTTTACTCATTGATAGTAAGTTAAACAATTTATTTTGTTTTTACTTAAAAATTATCTGCCACAGTTTTTTTTTTATTATTATTTAACTATATAAAATTGCATAGGTCTTTTAAGATATGCAAATTAGCCTGTAGGGAAATCAGGGTCTAGAAATCTTTCCTGTCGCTGGCACAAATAGAAATGGTTCTCCTTGATATGTTTAGTTATAACCTGCCTAGGTGCTGATGAACCTCAACATTGATATTAAAAAAAGGTAATGTTTATTTTCTATAGAGATCTACAGTCTGGTTATTTCATTAGTTCATAAAATAAAATGACCATGGCTTCCCTTTAAATCATGAGAATTTCAAGCTCATTGAGAACCGTTTCTGCTACTTATATGTTTGAAAAGAAGGCAATTCTTCAGCTTTTTTGAAGGTTTTCTAGGTTTTCTTATCACCTACAGACTGAAATCATTGTGACAAGTCCAATTTCACAGAGCAGATGTATAAAAGGTTACATTTGTCCACTAGTAAAACGGAGTGAAAATAATCAACATTTGATACGAATAAATGTTATTTCATTTTTTTTCGGTAATTGCTTCCTATATATTTACGCAAAGTGCTTCTTGGCTATAAAAAGCACATCTCCAGAATAAAAATGTGGCCAAGCTGTAATTGTATCTTATTTTGATAGCTATCAAAGCAATGAAAAAAATGACAGGTATTTTGTTACTGTTAAATAAGGATCTCTTCTCCTTTCAGACAGGTGACAATCACAATGACTGGGTAGAATCCAACACTCATCAGCAGGATATTTGCCAGTTTGGAAATAATTCAAATATGTCAAGTTAGAAACCAGAAATATGTTATATCCATTACATTAGGACACAGTGAGGCATGACATTTTATATTGATTCATGTCATTTCACATTGCATACCTCTGCATCAAGCTGTGTCAAAAGAAAAAAAAGCATCTTCTCTGGGATAAAACCTCTGAAGAGCAAATGTCACAGCTTAAAATAAACAGATAATTACATAAATTGATTCAGAGGAGTGTGTGCCGTGAATATAAACATGTCTTTTTGATTTGTACTTTTATAAAATATTTGAACATTTTTAATATTCACATTGTAGTCATTAAAAACAATAACCCAAAGGTTACCCATAAAAATATAGATTACAAATTAAAATAAATAATTATTATTATATAATATCTGAGATTTATTATGTAATAGGCTGATGGAAAAGAATTTTCTGAGTACAGTGTAGTTTAACTATAAAGATGTTATATAAAACTTTGATAGTAGTGATTACCTTTAGTCATCACTATCAGGTAAATAAGGTCGAACACCCAGTCACACATTAACCCGCTGATTGATAGGACTATATCAGCTGACAAGTGCTATGATCATGTCTTTACAACCAAACCTTGAAGTTTATAATGGATAGGTTACTTAAATAAAGCATTAAGTGGCTTATATTCCATTTTGTTTGACCTACATTGATTTTCTCTCTTTCTAGCCAACACTGGCTCTAAGTGCAGTCCATGCCTTGGGGTTCAGAAGTCACCTATTTGGTGAGCAGGCAAAGCTCAAAAAATATTTCTCTTCAGTGATTTCATTGTTTACCAACATTTAGCTCTGTATATTTCCTAAGAATTTGTTTTTATTTTATGCTTTAATGCCTGAGCCCATAGACTTATGTTTAGTCTTGGAAAGTGATGGCATCAGTCAATTTATTATTTAATTATTTTAAACTCTACAGAAGTCTATGTTACAGAGCTTAAATTGTATTGGAACAATTTTTTTGTAAAATGTTTGGAAAATGCAATACAGTAATTTTACAAGTAGTCCCAGCTAAAACTCGGGATAATACATTGTGCTATTACATTGCATTTTGCTAAGTGACAGACTCTTGAAAAGTAATACCTTACTAGTTTTCCAATGCTGACCCCCAATGACTGTTAGAATTGTCTGTTACATGAGTGCAACAGAGGACAGGTTTATCTATTGCTTCTGTAGAATTTACACTCAGAAGAAAATAAATATTGATACATTATGTGTAAAGCTACTGGGAATATGTCAAATCAAGCAAAAGGAAGAGTCTGTTTTTTCTACTGGGGCAAATAGTATGTAAACAAGGATTCATGAGGTCCTGTAATCTCCTCTGACATGACTTGTATTCAACATGGAAGGTAATGGAAACATTAAAGAAAAACTGTCACCATGTACTTCTTGCCCCCATTTGACATTTATTTTGCTCTATGTATTCTTTGTCACTACACCCTTTTTGATGATCCAGGCTAACACCAGTTTTAAACAATGATGTGATAGGCTGAGTTGCCAGGGGACCTCTTGCTCAAATTTTGCAGCCTCATTTATAGCTATGAGGTGTGTTTGTCCAAATCATTAGGCCTGCAGCTACTAAGTGCATAGAAGCTGATAATGTCACTGGTGGAGTGGAGGGACATGAGTAGCAGATTGAACTCATTGCATATACCCCACATTTTACATTTTTTATTATTTTCATTTAGCAAAAGTTTACATCCTGGTTGTTCTTAGAATTGGCTCCAATCATATTCTGTAGGAGGATAATCACCTCAACCACACAACCAATGTCATTAAACGTAGTCTATCAGCAGATAAAATCCTCCGTCTGGTGGAGGTGTGAATTGTATCAATGTAGTGACTCATAAATCCAGGTGTTAAATTGAGTCCTAGTGTCAATGAATTAAACATATTCATTAGTTTGTATTCCCAAATATTTATTTCCCTGTGGTCCTTAAAATTACCTTTTAGTATTAAGACTTTTAAGTCTGCCATACTGTGTCCAGGTCCAGAGAAATGTTTTCCCACAGGTGTGTCTATTTCTTTCCTGATTATGTGCCCACCAGACGGACTCCAGATAACTAAGAACATTATTCCCACTGCCTCTCCATTTGTAAGAAAATGCCTAATTTGATTACCTTGGCTTATCTATGGACTCATTACACTTCCCACCCCTAACAAATGTCCTCCTGTAAAGGTACCTTCACACGAAACGACTTTGTAACGATATCGCTAGCGATCCGTGACGTTGCAGCGTCCTCGCTAGCGATATCGTTTAGTTTGACACGCAGCAGCGATCAGGATCCTGCTGTGATGTCGCTGGTCGCTGAATAAAGTCCAGAACTTTATTTGGTCGTCCGATCGCCGTGTATCATTGTGTTTGAAAGCAAAAGCAACGATACCAGCGATGTTTTACACTGGTAACCAGGGTAAACATCGGGTTACCAAGCGCAGGGCCGCGCTTAGTAACCCGATGTTTACCCTGGTTACCAGCGTAAAAGTAAAAAAACCAAACAGTACATACTCACCTGCACGTCCCCCAGCGTCTGCTTCCTGACACTGACTGAGCGCCGGCACTAAAGTGAAAGTGAAAGCACAGCGGTGACGTCACCGCTCTGCTGTTAGGGCCGGAGCTCAGTCAGTGTCAGGAAGCAGACGCTGGGGGACGCGCAGGTGAGTATGTACTGTTTGTTTTTTTTACTTTTACGCTGGTAACCAGGGTAAACATCGGGTTACTAAGCACGGCCCTGCGCTTAGCAACCCGATGTTTACCCTGGTTACCCGGGGACCTCGGCATCGTTGGTCGCTGGAGAGCGGTCTGTGTGACAGCTCTCCAGCGACCAAACAGCGACGCTGCAGCGATCGGCATCGTTGTCGCTATCGCTGCAGCGTCGCTTCGTGTGAAGGTACCTTAATATTCTGTAAATGTTGTGCTCTTTTCTTATTAATCTATTTGTAATCCTGCCTGAAGAAGGAGCCACTGTGCTCTGAAAGCTTGCAAACATATTATTTTCTGGTTAGCCAATAAAGGTATCACTCCTAGAATACGTCTGTCATCATTGGGCAGAAAAATATTCACATCGATTTTTCTGGCTAACACGGTACCACAATACAATTTGTTATTGTGCATCATGATAATGGAAGATAACCCAGTGTACCGATCACAGATGGATTTAAAAAAACTCCTGAAGAAACTGGCACAAATGAACAGTGACATTTTCTTTCTATCCAGATGCAAGAAGGAAAACCTAATCCCTAAAGGCCTCATGATAAGGAATCCAACAAAATATACCTACAATACCCATTTTTCACAGAAACTTTGCTACAGATCATCTGAGAGACTGCAGAATCATCTAATTGGATATTTATACCACAAGAAGAGGACCATCTATAAAGAGATAAATTACCTACAGGACCGACTACAAGGACCGGGTTCTTGTCTAATCAAAGAGACATTGCAGGATTTCTACAACAGTTTACAACATCACCTCATTATCAATAAGAAAAAGAAACTGGACAGACTCAGGAAGAAAGCAGGTCTCAATGTAGCTGAAGGTAAGCCCAATTTACAGAATCATTTTAATACATCATCCTCTGTTGTAAACCTCTCACAATATGAACCAAGCACAGGAGAAATGCATGTTCTATCAAAGGGACTAACATTCTGTCCTACAAAAAAGCTTGATAGGGCTCAGTTTTGTAGTGTTATCGAGGAATTCTTCCGCAGATTGCGACTCAAAGAATTATTTCATAACCATGCAGATATCACATCACAAGACAATGTGACCGACACAGCAAAAAAGAAAAAGAGGACAAACTGGACCCCCCAACCTGGGCACAACCAAACTCTGGATCACTACATTGACTGTTTCCGTAAAAAAAAGTTAAATCTGACATTTTGGACAGACACCATAAAGTGCCACAAAATATCACTATGGAGGAAAGAAAAGCCATACAATCCTTAAGAGACAATAACAATATCATCATCAAACCAGCTGACAAAGGAGGAGCTGTAGTCATCATGAACACGACAGATTACATCCAGGAAGCAAACAGACAACTCTTGGATATAAAATATTACACTCCACTTCAGGGAGATCCGACCAAAAAATACACAGAGGAACTAACACATATCATCAATGGATTTGATTCCACTTCATCCTCACTGCTGGAACTAATACCAGACAATCCCCAACCTTCTACATGTTGCCTAAAATACATAAAGAAGGTAATCCTGGGAGGCCTATCATCTCTGGTATTGGGACTTTAACTGAGAATATCTCAGGTTGGGTGGAGAACATTCTGAAACCCTTGGTGAGGTGCACACCCAGCTATATCCAGGATACCACGGATATTCTTTGCAAATTGTCAGCGCTGGGCCCAATTCCAGAGAACACGCTACTAGCCACCATGGATGTAGAGTCTCTCTATTCCAACATTCCTCATGAGGATGGAATTGCAGCATGTAAATATTTCCTTCAAAAGAACAATCTAGCCACAGAACCAACACTGCAATTTATCAGGTTTGTGCTCCATCACAATTATTTTTCTTTTGGGAACAATTTATACCAACAGTGTATGGGCAGCGCCATGGGAAGCAAAATGTCCCCACAATATGCTAATTTATTTATGGTGAAACTAGAGGAAGAATTTTTGTCATCTTGTTCTGTTAAACCTTTTGCATACTTCCGCTACATTGATTATCTGCTAATAATATGGACAGGCTCAAAAGATAATCTACTCACCTTCCACAATAACTTCAACAAGTTCCACCCAACCATCAAGCTCACCCTCAACGTTTCAAAGACCCAAATACATTTTCTGGACATGACCATACACATCAAGGACAATGCCATACAGACATCCATTTACCACAAGCCCACCGGATGTCCGGCTTATCTTAGATGGAACAGCTTTCATCCAAGACACACAAAAAAGTCCATCATCTACAGTCAAGCTCTGAGATATATTCGGATCTGTTCAGACAGCAAAGACAGGGAACTACAGCTGCGATCACTGAGGAATACATTCCTACAACAAGGATACCATCCACTGGTAATAGATGAGCAGATCCACAGGGCTACAAGGATCCCAAGAAACAGCCTCCTGGATTCTAACTGAGAGGATAACAACAGGGTACCTCTTGTGGTTACATACAACCCCCACATGAGCATCCTAAGGAAAATTGGTGCTGAACTCCAACCCATATTCCATAGAGATCACAAATTGAAAGACATATTCCAAGAACTACCACTTCTCTCCTATAAACAGCCCCCTAACTTAAGGAATCTGTTTGTCAGAAGTGTCCTCTCATCACCATCAGTGACTGGCACATTCTCCTGTAACAATAAAAAATGCAAAACGTGTACCCACATATTACCAACAGATATAGTCCGTGTACCAAACACAAATCAGGACTATAAGGTCACGGGTTCCTTTTCTTGTACATCTTCCAACGTGGCATACATGATACAATGTACGAGGTGCCCTGGAAGTATCTATATTGGGGAAACTATGCAAAGACTACAAACTAGGATGAATTTACACAGGCACACAATCAGGAATGAAATGGACACAGCGGTGGGAAAACATTTCTCTGGACCTGGACACAGTATGACAGACTTAAAAGTCTTAATACTAAAAGGTAATTTTAAGGACCACAGGGAAAGAAAAATTTGGGAATACAAACTAATGAATATGTTTAATTCGTTGACACTAGGACTCAATTTAACACCTGGATTTATGAGTCACTACATGGATACAATTCACACCTCCACCAGACGGACTCCAGATAACTAAGGGTACCGTCACACAGTGAAATTTCCATCGCTATGACGGTACGATTCGTGACGTTCTAGCGATATCGTTACGATATCGCAGTGTCTGACACGCAGCAGCGATCAGGGACCCTGCTGAGAATCGTACGTCGTAGCACATCGTTTGGAACTTTCTTTCGTCGCTTGATCACCCGCTGACATCGCTGGATCATTGTGTGTGACAGCGATCCAGCGATGTGTTCGCTTGTAACCAGGGTAAACATCGGGTAACTAAGCGCAGGGCCGCGCTTAGTAACCCGATGTTTACTCTGGTTACAAGCGTAAACGTAAAAAAAACAAACAGTACATACTTACATTCCGGTGTCTGTCCTCCGGCGTCTCAGCTTCTCTGCACTGTGTGAGCGCCTGCCGGCCAGAAAGCGAGCACAGCGGTGACGTCACCGCTCTGCTTTCCGGCTATGGCGCTTACACAGTGGAGAGAAGCAGAACGCCGGGGACAGACACCGGAATGTAAGTATGTACTGTTTGTTTTTTTTACGTTAATGCTGGTAACCAGGGTAAACATCGGGTTACTAAGCGCGGCCCTGCGCTTAGTAACCCGATGTTTACCCTGGTTACCCGGGGACTTCGGCATCGCTCCAGCGCCGTGATTGCAAAGTGTGACCGCAGTCTACGACGCTGGAGCGATATTCATACGACGCTGTGACGTCGCGAATCGTGCCGTCGCAGCGATGGAAATTTCACTGTGTGACGGTACCCTAAGAACATTATTCCCACTGCCTTTCCATTTGTAAGAAAATGCCTAATTTGATTACCTTGGCTTATCTATGGACTCATCACACTTCCCACCCCCTAACAAATGTCCTCCTGTAATATTCTTTAAAGGAAAGGTGCCACATTTTATTTTTTGAATTAAAAATGATTGTTTATATAAACAATTATTTTTAATACAAATTTACATTTTTTAACTTTAACTTTTTTTTATTATTAATTTTTTTTTCAGCCACTGGGCGCCGCCATTTTGCTTTGCAGTAGTGTAAGTGTAGTTGCACGACACTTACACTCTGCAAATATGGCAGCCCTGGGCATAGAGATCTGCGGTCAGCGCCCGACCCCATACCTAGCATTATAAGCTGCTCCCTGCTGTGATGTGGCCACGCCCCCTGAGCTGTCAACACCACAGCAGAGGCAGGAGATCAGAGCCATCTTCCTGGAGCTCACAGTGCATCTGTGAGCTCCAGCTTCCCAGGATAATCACAATAGCCCTGCAGTTATAGGAGGAGGAGGAGACCAAGGATGGGAGGGAGAAAGGACTCAGCAGGGAGCCATGAAGTAAGTATCAGTGGGGAGGGGGAGAGGTAATCTAATCCTCTCCTTTGTGGTGCTGACTCTGAGCAGTTATCTCCTCCCATGTGTGTTACTGTGCTGACTGTGTATCTAATCCTCTCCTGTGTGATACTGTCTGCTTAGCCATGCATCTAATCCTACCCTGTGTGATACTAACTGAGCTGTGTATCTAATCCTCTCCTGTGTGATACTTTGCTGAGCTGTGTATCTACTCTTCTCCTGTGTGATACAGTCTGCTGAGCCATGCATCTAATCATATCCTGTGTGTTACTGTGCTGAGCCGTGTATCTAATCCTATCCTGTGTGATACTGTCTGCTGAGCCATGCATCTAATCCTGTCCTGTGTGATACTGTGCTGAGCCGTGTATCTAATCCTCTCCAGTGTGATACTGTGTGCTGAGCTGTATATCTAATCCTCTCCTGTGTGATACAGTCTGCTGAGCCATGCATCTAATCCTATCCTGTGTGTCACTGTGCTGAGCCGTGTATCTAATCCTCTCCTGTGTGATACTGTCTGCTGAGCCATGCATCTAATCCTGTCCTGTGTGATACTAACTGAGCTGTGTATCTAATCCTCTCCTGTGTGATACTTTGCTGAGCTGTGCATCTAATCCTCTCCTGTGTGATACTTTGCTGAGCTGTGTATCTAATCCTCTCCTGTGTGATACTTTGCTGAGCTGTGTATCTACTCTTCTCCTGTGTGATACAGTCTGCAGAGCCATGCATCTAATCCTGTCCTGTGTGATACTGTCTGCTGAGCCGTGTATCTAATCCTACCCTGTGTGATACTGTGCTGAGATGTGTATCTAATCCTCTCCTGTGTGATACTGTCTGCTGAGCCGTGTATCTTATCCTACCCTGTGTGATACTGTGCTGAGATGTGTATCTAATCCTCTCCTGTGGGATACTGTGTGCTGAGCCGTGTATCTAATCCTATTCTGTGTGTTACTGTGCTGAAATGTGTATCTAATCCTCCCCTGTGTGATATTGACTGCTGAGCTGTGTATCTAATGCTATCCTTTGTGATACTGACGGCTGAGCCATGTATCTAATCCTATCCTGTATGATACTGGCTGAGCTGTGTATCTAATACTGTCCTGTGTGATACTGACTGCTGAGCTGTGTATCTAATCCTCTCCTATGCACTCCTCTCCCCCGTTATGTGTGATCTATATGGCGGTATTATGTGAGATCTATATGGCGTCGTTATGTGAGAAGTATATGGCGGTATTATGTGTGAGCTATATGGCGGTATTATGTGAGAACACTGGTGGTATTATGTGAGATCTATATGGCGGTATTATGTGTGCTCTATATGGATGTATTATGTGAGATCTATATGGCGTCGTTATGTGAGAATTATATGGCTGTATTATGTGTGATCTATATGGCGGTATTATGTGAGAACACTGGTGGTATTATGTGAGATCTATATGGTGGTATTATGAGTGATCTATATGGCGATATTATGTGTGATCTATATGGCGGTATTATGTGAGATCTATATGTCGGTATTATGTGAGAACACTGGCGTCGTTATTTGCAATCTATATGATGGTATTATTTGAGAACTATAGGACAGTATTATGTGTGCTCTACATAGCGGTATTGTGTGCTCTATATGGCGGTATTATGAGTGATCTATATGGCGATATTATGTGTGATCTATATGGCAGTATTATGTGAGATCTATATGACGGTATTATGTGATCTGTATGGTGGTATTATGCTTGATCAGTATTGTGAGAATTATATGGTGGTATTGTGTGTGATCTATATGGCGGTATTATGTGAGAACACTATGGCAGTATTATGTGTGATCTATATGGCGGTAAGTGAGAACACTGGTGGTATTATGTGTGATCTATATGGTGGTATTATGTGAGAACTGTATGAAAGTATTGTGTGATCTATTTGATAGTATTGTGTGTGATCTATATGGCGGTATTATGTGAGAACACTATGGCAGTATTGTCTTCAGAAAGCGGACCCATTCTATGGTGGTTCTGGCTGAGCACCTGCACGCGGGTCTGGGGTAATAGAGGGGGCAGCATGACCTCCAGTTAGGTACAGTCAGGGGAAGGCTGGTGAGACAGCTGAAGAGAGGGGTCTCATTTTTATCATTACTATATGGTTACATTTCCTTCCCAGCGTCACCCCATACTTCACCTGTCGCCTTGCTTTAACACATCGCCAGGACAGGATGGAGAAGACAGGATCTGAGGAGGGGAATGGGGTCTGCATGCAAAGTCTGGATCAGAACAGGCCATCAATCCTCAGAAATGTTTCCTGGATTTCTGTGGAGCAGACGGTCCATCCACGTGTATAAAAGACAGCACTCTATGTACAATCCCTGGCTGCTCCGCGCACCAAACAGGGTGCCCCCATAGACCAGCACACTGCTCTCCTGAAATACTCTGTGCTGCTGTCACCCTGCTCACTCCACCACATATCTCCCAGAATCCTTGCTGCCTGCCATCCTCGGTGACTGTATTCTTGTCAGTATAAGGCTGCTTTCACACTAGCGTCGGTACAGGCCCGTCGCAGTGCGTCAGCTGACGTACCGATGCATGCTGTGAAAGAAATGCCTGACGTGTGCAGCGGAAGCAGTCTTATGATGCTTCCGCTGCCCCATTGCAAGGTCTGGGGAGGAGGGGGCGGAGTGCGTATGCGCGGTCGAAAATGGCGGACTCGACGCACAAAAAAAGTTACATGTAACTTTTTTTGTGGCGGCGGTTCGCCAAAACACGACGCAACCGTCGCACGATGGTTGCGACGTGTGGCAATATGTCGCAATGCGTCGGTAATGTTAAGGTACCGTCACACATAACGATTTTGTTAACGATATTGTTGCTTTTTGTGACGTAGCAACGATATCATTAACAAAATCATTATGCGTGACAGCGACCAACGATCAGGCCCCTGCTGGAAAATCGTTGGTCGCTGCGAATGATCAGGACCTTTATTTGGTCACTGATCACCCGCTGTCATTGCTGCATCGGCATGTGTGACGCCGATGCAGCGATGAGGGTAAATATCGGGTTACTAAGCGCAGGGCCACGCTTAGTAACCCGATGTTTACCCTGGTTACCATTGTAAATGTAAGAAAATAAAACAGTACATACTCACATTCCGATGTCTGTCACGTCCCTCGCCGTCAGCTTCCCGCACTGACTGTGAGCGCCGGCCGTAAAGTAAAAGCAGAGCACAGCGGTGACGTCACCGCTGTGCTGTGCTTTACGGCCGGCACTGACATAGTCAGTGCGGGAAGCTGACGGCAAGGGACATGACAGACATCAGAATGTGAGTATGTAGTGGTTTTTTTTTTACATTTACAATGGTAACCAGGGTAAACATCGGGTTACTAAGCGCGGCCCTGCGCTTAGTAACCCGATGTTTACCCTGGTTACACCGGGGCTTCGGCACAGCTCTCCAGCGACCCCACAATGACTTACCAACGATCACGGCAAGGTCGTATCGCTGGTCGTGATCGTTGGTAAATCATTTAGTGTAACGGTACCCTTAGTCTATGGGGAAAAAACACATTCTGCAGACAACTTTGCAGGATGTGTTTTTTCTCCTGAACGACGCATTGCAACGTACAGCCAACAACGCTAGTGTGAAAGTAGCCTAAGGCTGCCGTCACACTAGCAGTATTTGGTCAGTATTTTACATCAGTGTTTGTAAGCCAAAACCAGGAGTGGGTGATAAATGCAGAAGTGGTGCATATGTTTCTATTATACTTTTCCTCTAATTGCTCCTCTCCTGGTTTTGGCTTACAAATACTGAGGTAAAATACTGACCAAATACTGATAGTGTGACGGCAGCCTTACTCTGCAGTAACCAACAAAATGGCTGCTCACTGGGTTCCTGAATATCATCCTCTCTTATCCCTTAGCAAACACCCAGAAGGGAAGGAGAGGAGACATCACACACGTCAGCAGACTCTGCCCATAATTACTGCAGTGCTGTAATGTGAGCTACTTGTACACTAGGTTTTTCTGAAATTTCAGCAGCTGCTCCCCCTAGTGTTTAAAAGTGGAAATTCCAAAACTTTTCAAATTATTTTTTATATTTTACTAAATTCTAAACAAATGATAATATTTTTTAAGAAAATGTAAACCTTAATTCTTTACATTTTTACAATTTCTGTAAAAACATTTTTTTGATGGCACCTTCCCTTTAAATGTTGTGCTCTTTTCTTATTAATCCATTTGTAATCCTGCCTGAAGAAGGAGCCACTGTGCTCTGAAAGCTTGCGAACATATTTTCTGGTTAGCCAATAAAGGTATCACTCCTAGAATACTTCTGTCATCATTGGGCAGAAAAATATTCACATCGATTTTTCTGACTAACACGGTACCACAATACAATTTGTTATTGTACATCATCATTGGATTCAGAATCTCTTTGCCTACATGTTTCTGCTCTCAGGTGAGGTAGCAAAAACCTGCTGACAGATTCAATATCCAGGGTAAAGAAGAACATGGAGTCCTGGAGGTAACATGTCTGCCACAGAGCCCTGATCTCATCATCATCAACTTTGTCTTGGATAACATGAATGACAAAAAAATTTGTGAAAGCTTACATCCACATAAGATCTATGGTTTATCATCTTCAATGTTTGAAGCAATTTCCCTGCTGAATTCCTGCAAAATTTTTGTGCAAGTGTGCCTAGAATCATAAAATGTTAGAATTGGAAGCAACCTCAAGGGTCATCACATCCAACCCCCCTGATCAATGCAGCACAGGATTCACTAAACCATCTCATACAGATGTCTGTCCAGCCTCTGAAAACTTCCATTGAAGGAGAACTAACCACCTCTCAGGCAGCCTGTTCCTCTCATTGATCGCCATCCCTGTCAAAAAGTTTTTTTTCTAACATCTAATCTGTATCTTCTCCCTTTCAGTTTCATCCCATTGCTTCTTGTGCATCCATATGCAAAAGAGAATAAGGATGATCCCACTACACTGTGACTGAAGAGTCAGCTGATGTTTCAAAGAGAACCTAACAGTGGATATGTGCAAACTATGGGCAGTATGTATCGGACACTGGCTGCATGATTTCAGCCATATATGCTTCATTTTAAAACACTCAATTATCACAGGAAATGTGATTCCCAATGTCTTGCTGCAGCTAGATCTAAATACAATGATGTGCAAATCACAATCTACCTGATCCCCTTCACCACCTGGACACACAGATCTAGCAGGTTATGGGAATGAGAAAGTAAAAAACTGAAAAAAAAGATAAATATTTTTTTTCTTCTTAGCTCCACCTCCTGCAATCAGCCGCTCTAAGCAAAAGACCTCCAGTGCCCAACAACAAATACAAGACTACCTGAAAACAAGATAAGCTAGGAGCACATACCTTTTTTCTAACACTGGGTCTCTGGCCAAGTTTCTTGCTGTAATTGTAAGAAAACACAAAAACACTTCTTTGATCTACTGTTGATCCACTGTTAATATATATACATTGCTCAAAAAATAAAGGGGACAATTAAACAATACAATGAAACTCCAAGTAAATCACACTTCTGTGAAACCAACCTGTCCAGTTATGAAGCAACTCTGATTGTGATCTACTTCTCCTGCTGTTGTGCAAATGGAACAGACAACAGGTAGAAATTATAAGCAATTAAGAAGACAACCCCTGCAAAGAAGTGGGTCCTCAGGGGTGATCACAGACTATTCCTCTGTTATCATCCTTTTTGGCAGTTGTTTTAGTCACTTTTGCATTTTCTCATTGCTCTCAACCCTAGAGGTACTGTACATTAGTATATGGCGACGTCTACAACCCACAGACATTGCTCAGGTAGTGCAGCTCATCCAGGATGGCACATCAATGGGATCTGTGGAAGGAAGAGAAGTTGTTTCTGTCAGCACCATGTACAAGTACAGAGCATTGAACAGATACCAAGAGACAGGCCAGTGCACCAGGAGATTTGAAGGAGGCCATAGGAGGGTAACAGCCCAGCATTAGGACCGCTACCTCCTCCTTTGTGTAAGGAGGAGCAGTGTCAGTGTCCAGAAAAATGACCTCCAGCAAGTCACTAACATCCATGTGTCTGGTATGAGGATGGTATGAGAACCCAACATCAACAAGTTGGTGCTGTGCTTACAAACTAACACCCGTAGAACCTACAGAAGAATACCCCAAAACAAAGGATGGAAGAAGGTACAGGACAACCGAAATATTCAAATAAAATTGCCTTTAATACAAAAGATTGGCAGATAGATAATGCTAAACATTAAAAACATGTACCCGTGCTAGGACTAAGAAGATGAAAAATAGATAAATAATGAGATTAATTATGTTATTCTAATGTACAGAATGACGAACCAAAGAAGGAAAATAAAGGAACAATATAACAATTGGTCATATAAAAATCAGCAATGCTATAAGGACCAAGTATGAAGCCCCCCAAAAAGGGAAAAAACGATCAATTATTCATGTCAAATAAGTGAAAAATTTAAATACAAAGTAGTGCACACAACCCATAGCACATCTATAATGGGGATATATGTCACTAATTAAACAAACAGAAATCATTCTCTGATGTAGGAGCATTAAAAAGCGCCATAGTGCAAAAAATAAGAGCAATTAAATACATAAAGTTCCAAAGTGCATTGATTCAAAGTATGGATTCAAAACAAGGAGCATATACAGGTGCATCTCATAAAATTAGAATATCATCAAAAAGTTTGTTTATTTAAGTTATTCAATACAAAAAGTGAAACTCATACTGTATATTAGATAAAGTCATTACAGATAGAGTGATGTATTTCAAGTGTTTATTTCTGTTAATGTTGATGAATATGGCTTACAGCCAATTGAAACCCAAAAGTCATTATCTCAGTAAATTAGAATACTTTATAACACCAGCTTGAAAAAATGATATTAACATCCGAAATGTTGGCCTAATATAATGTATGTTCAGTAAATGCACTCAATACTTGGTGGGGGCTCCTTTTGCATCAATTACTGCATCAATGGGGTGTGGCATGGAGGCGATAAGTCTGTGGCACTGCTGAGGTGTTATGGAAGCCCAGGTTGCTTTTATAGCAGCCTTCAGCTCATTTCCATTGTTGGGTCTGGTGTCTCTCATCTTCCACTTGACAATACCACATAGATTCTTTATGGGGTTAAGGTCAGGCTAGTTTGCTGGCCAATCAAGCACAGCGATACTGTTGTTTTTAAACCAGGTATTGGTACTTTTGGCATTGTGGACAGGTGCCAAGTCCTGCCTAAAAATTAAATTTCCTTCTCCAAAATGCTTGTCGGCAGAGAAAATAATGAAGTGCTCTAAAATTTCCTGGTAGATGGCTGAACATCAAGTTCAGCAGTCAATAGCATCGGCTGACCTTTGCAGTAGTAGTAGCATTTGCAGCGACACTGGCGCTTCTGACTACGATGGTGATGAAGGTGAATGGCATTTTAGTCCAAAAAAATTTAATTTGGTAAGATCTGTCATTTTGTAACTTTGTAGTGTGCTGTAGCTCTAGACAAAACTAATAGCAGCAATAGAGAAGCAACCTACCTTCTTGCTGCTGCTTCTGAGCTAGGTTCACTTAAGGAGTGTCTAGTTGAGCTTTGCACCAACCAGCTGGCACAATGCCATTCAAGATATTATTATAATGAATAGTTAACACTGGCTCTCCTGTTCCTTCATTCGCCAGCAAACCCAGCATACACATCAATACTCCAGGTGCCTACCACCAGGCCCGATGGATGGCCAAAGTGATATATGCTCTAAAGTTCTTCAAAATTTGTCACCAATTTTGTTTAACTTTAACAGAGTTAAAAAATCTGTGTCAATTTTGCAATTTTACTATCCACTTATATTTGAAGGCTTGGTTCCTCTGTTAGATCCCAGCCGTATAGCCACAAAATGACTTGACATTATTGCAAGAACAAGTAGCATGCAAAGGAATCAACGCACCTGTTGTTGAGGCAGCAATTAAAATTTTGAAGAGTGAGATTTGAATCTCAGTGAGATTATGGTGGGTCTAGCTTTTTTGATAGTGAGGTTCCAGCGCAGAAAAGTTGAGTTGGTACTGGTTCTGCTGAAGGATGCAATGACGTCTGCTCAACTCACATGCAGCTAGCTGAAAATCATGTGTCACACAAGAAGCTTCATCACTTCATGTCGTAAAACACAAAAAACTGTTAATTGCTCTTGAAATAAACTAAAATTTGCTTCATCAAGATCCTTGTCTATGGCACACTAGTGCAAGTTACATCGATACATTCTCAAAAGTCGCCAGATTGAAAATCGTGAATGATGCCTCCGAACTCTCCATTGCACTCATGAGTGCATTCAATTTGCCAGTGAGCACTCAACAAGACAAGAAAAATTTTATTCTCCAGTGTTTAGAGAAGCAAAAAAATGACTGTCACCCTAATATATATAAAAATAGAAAGAAATGTGGCACTCACCCTTTTTTGCTTGTGAAATTGTGCTGTTTTTTATTTGACCGACATGAAGAAGTAGTTACATGTCCATGTAATAAATCAGACATGCAGGAGGGTGTGGAGAGAGAAAGTGGACGACGGCCGTTTTGCACAGAATGTGCTTCAACGGACCTGGACCAGTTGAAGCACATTCTGTGCAAAACGGCCGTCATCCACTTTCTCTCTCCGCACCCTCCTGCACGCCTGATTTATTACATGGACATGTAACTACTTCTTCATGTCAGTCCAATAAAAAGCACGATTTCACAAGCAAACAAGGGTGAGTGCAGCATTTCTTTCTATTTTTGTATCACGGACTTCATGCTTTTGATGCTGAGCACCATGATCCCTGAGATTTCGTGCAAGCTGTTTAATTGGATTCACTTGTATCCAAGTCTGGATAGTGCACTCCTCTGGTGCCGTTCACATCATAAACTTTTCCTTATTTGTTCTACCTAATATATATATATATATATATATATATATATATATATATATATATATATATATATATATATATATATATATACATACATACAGTGGGGCAAAAAAGTATTTAGTCAGTCAGCAATAGTGCAAGTTCCACCACTTAAAAAGATGAGAGGCGTCTGTAATTTACATCATAGGTAGACCTCAACTATGGGAGACAAACTGAGACAAAAAAATCCAGAAAATCACATTGTCTGTTTTTTTATCATTTTATTTGCATATTATGTTGGAAAATAGGTATTTGGTCAGAAACAAAATTTAATCTCAATACTTTGTAATATATCCTTTGTTGGCAATGACAGAGGTCAAACGTTTTCTGTAAGTCTTCACAAGGTTGCCACACACTGTTGTTGGTATGTTGGCCCATTCCTCCATGCAAATCTCCTCTAGAGCAGTGATGTTTTTGGCTTTTCGCTTGGCAACACGGACTTTCAACTCCCTCCAAAGGTTTTCTATAGGGTTGAGATCTGGAGACTGGCTAGGCCATTCCAGGACCTTGAAATGCTTCTTACGAAGCCACTCCTTCGTTGCCCTGGCGGTGTGCTTTGGATCATTGTCATGTTGAAAGACCCAGCCACGTTTCATCTTCAATGCCCTTGCTGATGGAAGGAGGTTTGCACTCAAAATCTCACGATACATGGCCCCATTCATTCTTTCATGTACCCGGATCAGTCGTCCTGGCCCCTTTTCAGAGAAACAGCCCCAAAGCATGATGTTTCCACCACCATGCTTTACAGTAGGTATGGTGTTTGATGGATGCAACTCAGTATTCTTTTTCCTCCAAACACGACAAGTTGTGTTTCTACCAAACAGTTCCAGTTTGGTTTCATCAGACCATAGGACATTCTCCCAAAACTCCTCTGGATCATCCAAATGCTCTCTAGCAAACTTCAGACGGGCCCGGACATGTACTGGCTTAAGCAGTGGGACACGTCTGGCACTGCAGGATCTGAGTCCATGGTGGCGTAGTGTGTTACTTATGGTAGGCCTTGTTACATTGGTCCCAGCTCTCTGCAGTTCATTCACTAGGTCCCCCCGCATGGTTCTGGGATTTTTGCTCACCGTTCTTCTGATCATTCTGACCCCACGGGGTGGGATTTTGCGTGGAGCCCCAGATCGAGGGAGATTATCAGTGGTCTTGAATGTCTTCCATTTTCTAATTATTGCTCCCACTGTTGATTTCTTCACTCCAAGCTGGTTGGCTATTGCAGATTCAGTCTTGCCAGCCTGGTGCAGGGCTACAATTTTGTTTCTGGTGTCCTTTGACAGCTCTTTGGTCTTCACCATTGTGGAGTTTGGAGTCAGACTGTTTGAGGGTGTGCACAGGTGTCTTTTTATACTGATAACAAGTTTCAACAGGTGCCATTACTACAGGTAATGAGTGGAGGAAAGAGGAGACTCTTAAAGAAGAAGTTACAGGTCTGTGAGAGCCAGAAATCTTGATTGTTTGTTTCTGACCAAATACTTATTTTCCACCATAATATGCAAATAAAATGATATATATATATATATATATATATATATATATATATATATATATATATATATATATATATATATATATATATATATATATATATATATATATATATACATATACACACAGTACAGACCAAAAGTTTGGACACACCTCATTTTAATATTTTTCTGTATTTTCATGACTGTGAAAATTGTACATTCACACTGAAGGCATCAAAACTATGAATTAACACATGTGGAATTATAAAATGTCTTCTATTCTATGCTCTTCAAAGTAGCCACCTTTTGCTTTGATGACTGCTTTGCACACTCTTGTTAAAAAACACACAGACGGACACACCAATATAAAATAAAATAATATATAAATAGATAATAATATAAATCTAAGATCAATAATATCGGTGCTCTGTGAAGAAATAGTGAATGAACACTGAAATGTGAAAACAAACACTACAACCAAGACCTGGAACGCCAAAAGGAGTGAATCCACACAGGAGATAAATATTAAATAGCCTTTATTATAGTGAGATGGCAACAAAGTTATACATAAAAATACTTAAAAAATAAAATAAGAACAAGTACGCGGTTTTATGACAAGACAATTAGAAAAAATACACAATGCTAGTAATAAATAAATAAATATGGTGACCTCCAATACTGGTTAATACAGACAGGACACTAAAAAGTTAAAAAATGTGTAAAGAAAAAATAAAAAATAAAAAATAAGAAATCCCAAAAAAAATATATAATAATATCTGTGTATTGAAGCAAAATGTGCAAAATTGAAAAAATAATTAAGTTCAAACAGCAAAAAATATTATTTATCCGAAGAGGCCCACTAAATAGTGATGTTTATAAAATACAATATACCCTGTGTAAAAATATATGTACTACATAAATAAGAGTCAAATTATCGGCTCAAAGGCACTGGATAAAGTGCATACGTGCAAACAAAAAAATATATAAAAAAATATAAAAAAATGCAGGAGGTGAACAAAATATCCACAAAAATATAGCAGCACACAACCAATGTATTGAAATATAGTGCAAAGAAAAGAAAAATCTATCCACGTGCCACATATATTAATGTGCAGACACATAAAAAACACACAGCCATAATATATAATGTGCCATGAGTATTTTCTCAATAAATGCAGAGCCACAAGTGAAGGCAGTGCGCAGCTATGAACAAAGTGAGCACACCGGCAAAGTGCAAGGTGCAAATAAGTAAATAAAATAAAATCACTGTCTGTAAATTACCTCTCGGGAGAATCACCAGGTCCTGACACCGCGCACCCCGACGCGCGTTTCGGAAATCACTTTCCTTCGTCAGGGGGTGTCAGTAAGTACACAAAAAGGGCTTTATATATCGTATCAATTTCCATTGTTGTGACCTGGGTGGGACCGGCGCATGCGCCACCAGGAGGACCCGGAAGTCCGAGCGCCCGAGTCACGTTCCAACCCGCACAGGGACGGAGTACCCGGCGTTGCTAAGACACAGAGACTCGGACGCCAGGGCTCCAGGACACAGGCAGCGCAGGCGCACTCCCAGGAACACCGCAAGGGAAACAGGATTACATGCCGAAAACCCTAAAATCACATAATGTCTATAAGTAAGACTGGAAAATAAGGAAAAAAATAAATGTACACTAAATTAATACTTATCTAAGCCATAATATGGGCTAAATCTCAAAATCTATATGGATAACGCAAATTGCTGATAAATATAGTAGAAAAAAGAAGAATATATTAATTAAAAAATATATATATATATATAAATATATTACTTATTAAATGTACCAAACAGGACAAATGATGGAGAATTAGAAATAAAATAAACAAATACAAAAAAATTACAAAAAAATAAATAAAAAATAAATAATAAATAATACTACTGCTGACAAATAATAAAACTTATTATATATGTATCCATAATAACATCAGTTCAATTTTTCAGAGATCATATCCTTCAGGAATGGCGAGAAATACGGCACTCCATCCCAGTTGTTCTCCACCAAAAGGCAACCAGTCCAACTCGACATTTTCAACAGAAAGAAGAGGCCGGCCACAATATGTGAGTATAATAGACTAAAAAATACATAAATAATGATTATTCATAAAAAGCCATAAATATTTAAAAACTACATAGCATATATAACTAAAAGGTGGTGTAAAAGACATAAAAATAAAATGAGATAAAATATATTATAAAAACGGGGCAAAACTAAGATTTTCATTCAATCCATATGGGGACACAGAATTCAAAGTCCATATCCATTTGGTTTCTATCTGTGCGAGTATAGTACTTATTTTTCCTCCTCTCTCATTAAGTGTTATCTTATCAATACCTTTGACCCTCAACAACGATGCCTCACAGTTATGTTTCAATTTAAAATGCTTGGGGATGGTTTTTAATGAGGATATATCTTCAACCTCCTTTGCTGCTTCTATCCCCAAGACATGCTCGCGAACCCTTATTTTCAGTTGGCGCGTAGTCATACCCACGTAGATTAGCGAGCATGGACATGTGGCGTAGTAAATAACGGCTGTAGTTGTACATGTTATAGCCTGTTTAATATCATAATTTATTGTCCCATCAAAATTGCAAAAAGTCTGTGCTTTATCAATATTGGGACACGCCACACATTTACCACATGACTTGCAACCAGTGGCCTGTTTACTATTAGTTAAAAATGATGGTAAAACTGGATTATAGGCATAGTGGCTCTTCACCAAATAGTCTTTTAGGTTCAAGGATCATCTATAGGTGATGTTTGGTTCTTTACCAATATATCGAGCAAAAATGGGGTCGGCCTTAAGAATTCCCCATGCCTTAGCTAAACATGATCTCATTAGATCATTTTGTCCATGATATCTGGTGATATACCTAACTACTTGATTAGATTTAGGAGTCTTTTGACCATACAGCGCTTGATGTCTGGTAATATTTTTGGCACGATTATATCCCTTCTTAATAGAGCGTTTACTGTATCCTCTTTCAAGAAATCTTTCCCTAAGATCCTGGGCTTGTTTTTCGAAATCGATATCACTGGAGCAAATTCTCCTTAATCTGAGGAATTGTCCTATTGGGATAGAGCGTACCATCGCAGGGGGGTGTGAGGAAGTAGCATGTAATAATGCGTTGACTGCTGTAGATTTCCTATAAATATTGGTATATAAGCAGTCATCTTCTCCCTTAGAAACACATACGTCAAGGAAGTCCAAGGATTTAGAATTGCATTTATATGTAAGATGTATATTGGAGTTATTGTGGTTCAAATCGATCATAAAAGACTGTAACGAATCCTCCGATCCCTGCCAGATAAAAAATACATCATCAATGAATCGTACCCATAATAAGATACGATTCATCCATGTCTCAGACATAAAAAGGTCCCTCTCCCACAGCCCCAGGAATAGGTTGGCATAAGCGGGCGCAAATGCAGCCCCCATTGCTGTGCCCTGGAGCTGTAGGTAGAGGGACCCCTTAAAAAGGGAGGGATATAATCGTGCCAAAAATATTACCAGACATCAAGCGCTGTATGGTCAAAAGACTCCTAAATCTAATCAAGTAGTTAGGTATATCACCAGATATCATGGACAAAATGATCTAATGAGATCATGTTTAGCTAAGGCATGGGGAATTCTTAAGGCCAACCCCATTTTTGCTCGATATATTGGTAAAGAACCAAACATCACCTATAGAAGATCCTTGAACCTAAAAGACTATTTGGTGAAGAGCCACTATGCCTATAATCCAGTTTTACCATCATTTTTAACTAATAGTAAACAGGCCACTGGTTGCAAGTCATGTGGTAAATGTGTGGCGTGTCCCAATATTGATAAAGCACAGACTTTTTGCAATTTTGATGGGACAATAAATTATGATATTAAACAGGCTATAACATGTACAACTACAGCCGTTATTTACTACGCCACATGTCAATGCTCGCTAATCTACGTGGGTATGACTACGCGCCAACTGAAAATAAGGGTTCGCGAGCATGTCTTGGGGATAGAAGCAGCAAAGGAGGTTGAAGATATATCCTCATTAAAAACCATCCCCAAGCATTTTAAATTGAAACATAACTGTGATGCATCGTTGTTGAGGGTCAAAGGTATTGATAAGATAACACTTAATGAGAGAGGAGGAAAAATAAGTACTATACTCGCACAGATAGAAACCAAATGGATATGGACTTTGAATTCTGTGTCCCCATATGGATTGAATGAAAATCTTAGTTTTGCCCCGTTTTTATAATATATTTTATCTCATTTTATTTTTATGTCTTTTACACCACCTTTTAGTTATATATGCTATGTAGTTTTTAAATATTTATGGCTTTTTATGAATAATCATTATTTATGTATTTTTTAGTCTATTATACTCACATATTGTGGCCGGCCTGTTCTTTCTGTTGAAAATGTCGAGTTGGACTGGTTGCCTTTTGGTGGAGAACAACTGGGATGGAGTGCCATATTTCTCGCCATTCCTGAAGGATATGATCTCTGAAAAATTGAACTGATGTTATTATGGATACATATATAATAAGTTTTATTATTTGTCAGCAGTAGTATTATTTATTATTTATTTTTTATTTATTTTTTTGTAATTTTTTTGTATTTGTTTATTTTATTTCTAATTCTCCATCATTTGTCCTGTTTGGTACATTTAATAAGTAATATATTTATATATATATATTTTTAATTAATATATTCTTCTTTTTTCAACTATATTTATCAGCAATTTGCGTTATCCATATAGATTTTGAGATTTAGCCCATATTATGGCTTAGATAAGTATTAATTTAGTGTACATTTATTTTTTTCCTTATTTTCCAGTCTTACTTATAGACATTATGTGATTTTAGGGTTTTCGGCATGTAATCCTGTTTCCCTTGCGGTGTTCCTGGGAGTGCGCCTGCGCTGCCTGTGTCCTGGAGCCCTGGCGTCCGAGTCTCTGTGTCTTAGCAACGCCGGGTACTCCGTCCCTGTGCGGGCTGGCACGTGACTCGGGCGCTCGGACTTCCGGGTCCTCCTGGTGGCGCATGCGCCGGTCCCATCCAGGTCACAACAATGGAAATTGATACGATATATAAAGCCCTTTTTGTGTACTTACTGACACCCCCTGACGAAGGAAAGTGATTTCCGAAACGCGCGTCGGGGTGCGCGGTGTCAGGACCTGGTGATTCTCCCGAGAGGTAATTTACAGACAGTGATTTTATTTTATTTACTTATTTGCACCTTGCACTTTGCCGGTGTGCTCACTTTGTTCATAGCTGCGCACTGCCTTCACTTGTGGCTCTGCATTTATTGAGAAAATACTCATGGCACATTATATATTATGGCTGTGTGTTTTTTATGTGTCTGCACATTAATATATGTGGCACGTGGATAGATTTTTCTTTTCTTTGCACTATATTTCAATACATTGGTTGTGTGCTGCTATATTTTTGTGGATATTTTGTTCACCTCCTGCATTTTTTTATATTTTTTTATATATTTTTTTGTTTGCACGTATGCACTTTATCCAGTGCCTTTGAGCCGATAATTTGACTCTTATTTATGTAGTACATATATTTTTACACAGGGTATATTGTATTTTATAAACATCACTATTTAGTGGGCCTCTTCGGATAAATAATATTTTTTGCTGTTTGAACTTAATTATTTTTTCAATTTTGCACATTTTGCTTCAATACACAGATATTATTATATATTTTTTTTGGGATTTCTTATTTTTTATTTTTTATTTACACATTTTTTAACTTTTTAGTGTCCTGTCTGTATTAACCAGTATTGGAGGTCACCATATTTATTTATTTATTACTAGCATTGTGTATTTTTTCTAATTGTCTTGTCATAAATCCGCGTACTTGTTCTTATTTTATTTTTTAAATATTTTTATGTATAACTTTGTTGCCATCTCACTATAATAAAGGCTATTTAATATTTATCTCCTGTGTGGATTCACTCCTTTTGGCGTTCCAGGTCTTGGTTGTAGTGTTTGTTTTGCACACTCTTGGCATTCTCTTGATGAGCTTCAAGAGGTAGTCACCGGAAATGGTCTTCCAACAATCTTGAAGGAGTTCCCAGAGTTGCTTAGCACTTGTTGGCCCTTTTGCCTTCACTCTGCAGTCCAGCTCACCCCAAACCACCTCGATTGGGTTCAGTTCTGGTGACTGTGGAGGTCAAGTCATCTGGCGTAGCATCCCATCACTCTCCTTCTTGGTCAAATAGCCTTTACACAGCCTGGAGGTGTGTTTGGGTTCATTGTCCTGTTGAAAAATAAATGATGGTCCAATTAAACACAAACCGGATGGAATAGCATGCCACTGCAAGATGCTGTCGTAGCCATGCTGGTTCAGTATGCCTTCAATTTTGAATAAATCCCCAACAGTGTCACCAGCAAAGAACCCCCACACCATCAGACCTCCTCCTTCATGCTTCATGGTGGGAACCAGGCATGTAGAGTCCATCCGTTCACCTTTTCTGCGTCGCACAAAGACACGGTGGTTGGAACCAAAGATCTCAAATTTGGACTCATCAGACCAAAGCACAGATTTCCACTGGTCTAATGTCCATTCCTTGTGTTCTTTAGCCCAAACAAGTCTCTTCTGCTAGTTGCCTGTCCTTAGCAGTGGTTTCCTAGCAGCTATTTTATCATGAAGGCCTGCTGCACAAAATCTCCTCTTAACAGTTGTTGTAGAGATGTGTCTGCTGCTAGAACTCTGTGTGGCATTGACCTGGTCTCTAATATGAGCTGCTGTTAACCTGCAATTTCTGAGGCTGGTGACTTGGATAAACTTATCCTCAGAAGCAGAGGTGACTCTTGGTCTTCTTTTCCTGGGGCGGTCCTCATGTGAGCCAGTTTCTTTGTAGCGCTTGATGGTTTTTGAAACTGCACTTGGGGACATATTCAAAGTTTTCCCAATTTTTTGAACTGACTGACCTTCATTTCTTAAAGTAATGATGGCCACTTGTTTTTCTTTACTTAGCTGCTTTTTTCTTGCCATAATACAAATTCTAACAGTCTATTCAGTAGGACTATCAGCTGTGTATCCACCAGACTTCTGCACATCACAACTGATGGTCTCAACCCCATTTATAAGGCAAGAAATCCCACTTATTAAACCTTACAGGGCACACCTGTGAAGTGAAAACCATTTCCGGTGACTACCTCTTGAAGCTCATCAAGAGAATGCCAAGAGTGTGCAAAGCAGTCATCCAAGCAAAAGGTGGCTACTTTGAAGAACCTAGAATATAAGACATATTTTCAGTTGTTTCACACTTTTTTGTTAAGTATATAATTCCACATGTGTTAATTCATAGTTTTGATGCCTTCAGTGTGAATGTACAATTTTCCTAGTCATGAAAATACAGAAAAATATTTAAATGAGAAGATGTGTCCAAACATTTGGTCTGTACTGTATATATATACATATATATCTATAAAAATAAAAAAACAGTAGTTTGATAATAAATGGCTTCACCCAACCACTAATCATAAGTGGTGAAAACGTTTTGGTGGTATCATTCATATTCTCTGAAAAAAGTCCAAGAAAGCAAAATTCTGCTGGGTATGTAAACTTTTGAGCACAACTGTATATATACAGCTCTGGCAAAAATTAAGAGACCACTGCACAGTTTTATAAAAATCAGCTTCTCTACATGTCTGACAGCCATTCTATTCCAGTGTCAGTTGAATTCCAACCTCATTCTACTTAATGTGCATCTGATTGGGTGATCACCTGAAACAAATCTTATTTAATGAAGGAAAGTATAAAAACACTGCTGTTCTGTCCACAATCCTCTTGCAATATTGCAAGCTGGATGACAAAATAAATGCTAGTAATATCCCAAAAGTAATAGGGATGAAAAATGACTTTTAACCATGCCAAAGGAGTTGAAAAGAAAATAATTAAGTAAGGAAAAGAAGGACTCAATTATGGCTTTACTAGCAGAAGGACACAGTGACACAGTGATGGCAGTCCATTACAACAAGGTCAAGCAACAAAATTGGGGACAACAAAGCTGAAGACTGGCAGAGGTCAAAAGTGACTCTCCACTTACCGAGATGACTGTCATCTTATTCAAATGTCACTCAGCAATCGCAGGATGACATCAAGTGACCTGCAAAAGGCATGGCAAATGGCAGCTGGGGTGAAGCGCATGGCAGGAACAGTTCATAACAGGCTCCTAGAGGCAGGGCTCAAGTCATTTAAAGCTAAAAAAAGCCTTTCATCAATGAGAAGCAAAGGAGAGCCAAAGACCATAAGGAATGGACCTTAAAGGACTGGATTAAGGTAGTCTTCTCTGATGAGTCTAATTTGCCCAACACCTTGTCATCTAATGGTTAGACAGAGACCTGGAGAGGTGTAGAAGCCACAGTGTCTTGCACCCACTGTGAAATTTGGTGCTGATTCGGTGATGATCTGTGGATGCTTCAGCAAAGCTGGAATTGGAAATTCAACAGGTATTAGCCAATAATTTGGGGCATTCCATCAAACATACAAAATTCCTAGATCTTATAATGCCAAAATTACATGTGGACATGTCACAAATGTTCAGTACAAAATAATAAAATCTGAAAGAAAATGTACTCCAGAACAAAAATTTAAAAAGGTATAGTTTTTATTAAGTAGAAAAACACATACCAATCACATAAAAAAGACAAGGTTTAAAAGAGTGGGAAAACACAAAATGGCACCATTACCCACTATAAAGCCGTAAGGAGGCTGCACTTAATAAATACATCTAATAATGGCCCTCTATCCCCAATAAGTGGAGACACCATGCGGTCATGGTGTCCCATCAGAAAACACAAGAATAATCTCTACAGACTAAGCAAAAAAGGTGCAGAAAGTATTACCTCCTAGTGGGTGATGGTGCCAGCCACAACGCACATTTCCGCATCTGCCTTCATCCGGGGGATTGGTTGGATTTTGGATGGCCAGCCACTCCTCGGACGCTTCACCACTGTTCCATGTTTTCACCATTTGAGGATAATGGATCTCACTGTGGTTCGCTGGAGTCCCAAAGCTTTAGAAATGACCTTGTAACCTTTTCCAGACTGATAGATCTCAATTACTTTGTTTCTTATTTGCTCGAGAATTTCTTTGGATCGCAGTATGATATTAACTTCACTTTGTCAGTTAGGTCATATTTAATTGATTTTTTGATTGAATACAGGTGTGGCACTAATCAGGTCTAGGTGTGGCTAGGAAATTTGAACTCAGCTTTCCGAAGATGTGATAAACCTCAGTTAATTTATGTTTTAAGGGGGGAAGGGGGCAATCCCCTTTTCACACAGGGCCCTGTAAGTTTAGATGTCTTTTTCCCATAATAATAAATACCTTCTTTCAACAACTGCATTTTGTGTTTACCTGTGTTTTCTTAGTATAATATTACATTTTTTTTGGTGATCTGAAACATTTACGTGTGACAAACATGCACAAGAATAGGAAATCAGCAAGGGGACACTTTTTCACACAACTGTAGATATAGACATACTTCTATATTCCTATGTACATGTAATCAATTGTTGCCTATACAAATATACCTATATATAGTTGTATGTATATATATATATATATATATATTAACTATATACAGTATATATATATATATATATATATATATATATACACACACACTCTCACCGGCCACTTTATTAGGTACACCTGTCCAACTTCTTGTTAACACTTAATTTCTAATCAGCCAATCACATGGCGGCAACTCAGTGCATTTAGGCATGTAGACATGGTCAAGACAATCTCCTGCAGTTCAAACCAAGCATCAGTATGGGGAAGAAAGGTGATTTGAGTGCCTTTGAACGTGGCATGGTTGTTGGTGCCAGAAGGGCTGGTCTGAGTATTTCAGAAACTGCTGATCTACTGGGATTTTCACGCACAACCATCTCTAGGGTTTACAGAGAATGGTCCGAAAAAGAAAAAAAATCCAGTGAGCGGCAGTTCTGTGGGCGGAAATGCCTTGTTGATGCCAGAGGTCAGAGGAGAATGGGCAGACTGGTTTGAGCTGATAGAAAGGCAACAGTGACTCAAATCACCACCCGTTACAACCAAGGTAGGCCTAAGAGCATCTCTGAACGCACAGTGCGTCGAACTTTGAGGCAGATGGGCTACAGCAGCAGAAGACCACAGCGGGTACCACTCCTTTCAGCTAAGAACAGGAAACTGAGGCTACAATTTGTACAAGCTCTTCGAAATTGGACAGTAGAAGATTGGAAAAACGTTGCTTGGTCTGATGAGTCTCGATTTCTGCTGCGACATTCGGATGGTAGGGTCAGAATTTGGCGTAAACAACATGAAAGCATGGATCCATCCTGCCTTGTATGGAGCATCTTTGGGATGTGCAGCCGACAAATCTGCGGCAACTGTGTGATGCCATCATGTCAATATGGACCAAAATCTCTGAGGAATGCTTCCAGCACCTTGTTGAATCTATGCCACGAAGAATTGAGGCAGTTCTGAAGGCAAAAGGGGGTCCAACCCATTACTAGCATGGTGTACCTAATAAAGTGGCCGGTGAGTGTATATAATTTTTTTTTTTCATCTGCTAAATTTTTGCAAAAAAATATAAGCCTTTATGTTTAGTATGTCCAACACACCCATTTTATGGGGTTTTTGCTAAGGGTGCTTTCTAGTTATGTTTTATCACATGTTCATTGGTCCCATTGTGGCTTACATCCAAACCCCTGTGCAAAATTGGATTTTGACATATGTGCTGACAGGACCATATACTATAGTGATGCCGACAGAGTAAACGTGCCCTCTAACGTGCATACATTTTGGGCGTATACACATACTGGAAAAATATTTAGAATTGAGAGTCCTCAGTGGTTGATACCTTTTAATGGCTAATTGAAAAGATGGTAACAAATTGCAAGCTTTCAAGACTACTCAGGTATCTTCATCAGCCATAGACTAATACAAAATCTAAAGAGTGACATATTCATACACAGCACAGAAATAATGCAATAGATAAGACAAGTGACGTAAAGCAGAACTATCATTATGGGATAGGAATAAGCAGTAGTGGCCATAAATATTGGAACGGTTCAAAGATAAGGAGTGTTAAAGTTTTATTGTCTTCTAACTGGGTTCTGGTTCTGTGTTGTGATGCCCCCACAAGGTCTGAGGAGCAAATTCCTTGATGTAAAAGGACATAAATCCATATGACACATTCATTACTGCACTGAGTGTGTCAAAGGTTGTCATGACTTTATACTCCCAGACCCTGCTGTCTCTCTGACATTTGAAGTTACCCTTTAATACAAGTAATTTCATGTCAATGGTGCTGTGATCAGGGATCCAAAAATGTTTGGCCACAGGTTGAGCCATTATTTTTTCTCTTATTGTGTGGCGATGAGAATTCATCCTTGTTCTAAGCTTTTGTCCTGTGTCCCTTATACACAGACTCTTAGTTGGACATTTGATATAAATAAGTACATCACATTTGTTCTTCATGTGTGCAGAAATTATTTTAGTTCTGATGTTATGTGGTTACAACAGGAAGGATTTATCGAAAATCTCCACCATAAAGAAATACCGCACCTCTGAACAGTTACTTGGAGGAAACTTTTTGATCTTCAGCCATGAGTTCTTTGCACAATGTGTTAACAGCATTTACACCATGAGTTGGAGCCACAGAAGCTTTGTCAGAGATTATGAGTTTGACGTCTTTCAACTCGTTGGCAGTATTCCTGCCAAGACAAATATTGCAAGTTGACATTTCATCAATTAGCATAGGCAATTTGAACAGATTAAGTTTGGCCTCTCTAAAGCAAAGTAGCTGCACAGGGCAAGAATAATTTGTATTTGGTTCAAACATAATGCATGATTGTATTATACAGTATTGTTTTTCCACTTCCACCAGGTCTGTCAATCCAAAATAGGCGTTTTTCCCCAAGATCAAATTTTCAATTGCTTCCTGATTGTGAGAATTAGACTAGGGAAAAGATGGAAAGTGGACCCACTGGACCGTAATGACGATCCCCCCACGGACAAGCTGGCCAGGTGGACCGCCCCCTATACAGGGAGAGTTAGGGGCAGGCCCATGAGGGACTATCACCACGGAAGCTGGGGAAGCAAGAGGGAACAGACGAAAGGATAACAGGTTGCAGAGAAATAAAGGAGGCACTGGACTGCAATGAAACTGGTCAGGTAAGACAGGGACAGCAGCAGAACTACGGAGATACAGGACAGGTAATGCAAGGACAGCGGAAGGGCTGTGGTGGTACAGGACTGGTAACTCAGGGATGGCAGGAGGACTGAGATGATACAGGGCTGATAACACAGGGATGGCAGAAGGACTGCGGTGGTACAGGACTTGTTGACTCAGGAACGGCAGGAGGACTGCGGAGATACAGGGCTGATAACACAGGGATGGCAGAAGGACTGTGGTGGTACAGGGCTGGTAACAAAGAGACAGCAGGAAGAGGCAACGGAAGATCCAGAATCGAAAGAGCATAAACCACAAACGAGGGGCCAAGAGCACTAGCTGAGCACAAGTGATCTTCAGGCACAGAGGAGCGAACGGAAGCAACTTACATACAAACACAGCAAGGCACTTCTGGGTGAAGATCCTCCAAGACGAAAGAGAGGAGGGAAGGAGCGCCACCAGGAAGGTTAGAGGTGCGAGCGCGCAGTGCTGAATCTGGCGTGCGCGCACGCCCGACGAGCAACTGAGACCGAGAGTGAGTGCAGAAAGGAGGACGCCACAGGAGAGGAGGCATGCCGAGATGCCGAAGACAGGTGAGTATGAGTGGGCGGCAACGGCAGCGGCATAACACTGATTTTGTTGAAAACCGTTCGTTGTCCTGGGTTTAACATTTGAAATGTCTCCTCAAAGCCTTTTCCATCACAGGGTCTTAATATTTGCCAGAATGGATTGACTCTTTGTTGTTGCCAAAAGGAAGTTGTAGGCTAAAACCCTTTAACCCACAGTCAGGAACAATGCCTTTTCTAATGGTACAGGTACAGGTACAATGCGGCTGTCAATCGCAGGCTAGAAAAATGCCTAAAATATAAATTTTTCTTAATTTCAGTGCTCTAAATGTGATCAGGGGCCTTCATATTGATGTAATAAAAGAGAGTACACATAATCAAGTGCAAAAAAACCCATTTACTTACCATAAAAGTAATAACTCTAAAAGCACCCACATTTCACAACTCCCGCCAAATAGTCCCAGTTTTCAATGCATAACTATTATTAAAAAGTAATTGTAGGTAAAAAAGCTTAATTTTAAGGTACCACACATATTAATTCAGAATTAGATTTTAAAGGTTCACTAGAAAATACACAATTGCAGAGCAAAGAGCAAGAATTGCACATCATTTTTGCATGTGTCAGGCAGATTGCATCATGACGTTTATGACAATCATAATTAGAAATCCTTCTGTGTCCACTTTCCATGGTGCGGGTGGTGCATCTCCTTCTTTTGGGAGGTGGTAGAGTTGGTGGATTTTCACTATCATCTTCTGGGTGGAATCTTTTGAGCCAAACTTGAAGGCTAGAGGGAATACCTTTCATACTTCTCCTGTGTTGCTCTCCAAGCACTAGTTCATGGGCCAGTTTTTTCAGATAGGCTCTTCTATGGAGTGGTTCAAGCTGGTTTTCAAGGTAAATCATTTGTGAATTTATACCACCAAAATTCAACATAGTGAAAAATATGACCATTGGTCAATGCCTGGAGTTTCTGCTAACACTGAAAGTTGAGCACATCAGATCAGCTGTATCAACATCCCCTTTGGCAGCATTATAAAAATTATTTCCTTTTTTTTGTGCTTCAGACTCAACATTGATGGCATCAACATCAAGAAGTGTTGAGACAAGAATTACATTTTTCTTTTCATGAGGAACATAGGAAACCAAAATCTTTCCATTATTGAATGCAAACATTCAGCTATATTCTTTTCTCCCTTTCACATTTACAAACTGTGTTGGCAATTCTTTTTTTATTTTTTCTTACAGTACCTACATATGAAAGATTCTGCATTTTCAGATAATCAATCAGATCAGAATTTGAAAACCAATTGTCAGCTGTTATATTGAGACCCGATCCAAATAAGGGCTCAGCCATTCTTTTCAAAACATCACTGAGTGTTGCTGACACAGTAAGGACCTTCTGGCTGTTTTCCTGCATACATATTAAGGTTGTATGTGTAGCTCTTCCTGGCATCAACAAGGGCATACATTTTAATTCCGTATTTACTAGGCTTTGATGGAATGTATTGAGAAAATGCACACCTTCCATAAAACCAGGGAGAATGACATCAATAGTGATGTTCTCTCTATTGCAATAGCTTTTCTTACAGTTTTCAACACATTTTTGGAATAGATCTCAAATCAGAGAAAGCCGGTCATATGTTTTACGTTGAGTTCAGGTAGGTCTGTCATCAAACCGAAGGCAACAAATTAGAATCTTGAAACTTTTTAAACACATAACAAGGCCAAATTGTTCCATTCCAGAACCATATATACCCCAAAGATCCTACAAACTTTGGCGATTTGACCTATAGGCTCCTGCAAGGTGCAACAATACAAAAAACCCTCAGTTCTATTTCATCTGTGGGCTTGATGATTCTGTTGCAGATGAACTTGTACTTTATAATGTCTATATATTAATTTGTGTATGTGACATTAGAGTCCAGAATGTCATCTGTGAATAAACTATTCCAGCTTTCAGCTGCAGTTTTAGCAATCCTTGCTGTTCCTTTAACTGCAGGAAGGTGAGTGAGAATGTTTTGAGTGTCCTTACGTTTAGTTTGCATGGGTGCCTTATTGCTCCATTTTTTTATCTCTTTCCATATAATATGCTTCTATATCTTCTTCATCCTCATCCCTCTCATCATCTTGCTCTGTTTCAGAATCAATTTCACATACTTCCACCTCAACATGAGAATCAATCTGACTTTCTTCTCTTAAATCCTCATGAAGTGTGGGGTCTGCAACATCATCATTTAACAGCATCTTCAGTTCATTAACATGCAGGGGTTTTGACAAATCATACATTGTCCTCTTTATTTCAGCAGATAATCTTAAGCAAGAGAGAGAATATGTGTTAGGGAACAATATGCCTAAGTAGCACACATTCATTTGTTAGAAAACCTTACTTATTTTTATGAAATATCCACAAACTTTGCACTATCCATTCATAAAACAAGCTAAATTAACAATTGTGATGACAAAAAAACATAAAATACCAACCTTATACAGCTCTGGCAAAAATTAAGAGACCACTGCAAAATGTTCAGTTTGTCTGATTTTTCTCTTTATAGGTATATTTTTGATTACAATGTAAATTGTTCTTTTAGTCTATAAACTTCTGACAACATGTCTCCAAATTTCCAAGCAATACATTTTTTATTTTTTTTCTGACAAAGAAAAATAGTCAAAATAAAAAGCCCAGTGCTTTCAGACCTCAATAATGCAAATAAAATAAGTTCATAATCATTTAGAAGCAGCAATACTAATGTTTTAACTCAGTAAGAGTTCAGAAATCAATATTTTGTGGAATAACCATGATTTTTAATCACAGCTTTCATGTGTCTTGGCATGCTTTACACAAGTCTTTCACACTGCTTCTCGCACAAAAATGTAAGCAGCACTTCTTTGTTTCATAGCTTGTGACTATCCATCATCCTCTTGATTACATTCCAGAGGTTTTCAATGGGGCTCAAGTCTGGAGATTGGGCTGCGCATGACAGAGTTTTGATGTGGTGCTCTCTTAATTTTTGCCAGAGCTGTATAGTGTGACATGTTCAGGAACAATGTGTCTGAGTAGCCAGCACAGTTATATCTGCTCTTCTTAGTCTCTGCAGTGCAACTTTGATATCAGGTTTCACAAAGCATCAAGAGTCAAGAAGGTATTGGGAAGTGCGGGATATCCTGACAATCTAGTGAGAAGGGAGAAATGAAACTAAAAGAGCTGCACCTGGCAGATCAGTTGTTCCTCATGGAGGGATAATGACTTTCCCTGTGTCTGTAACACAGACTCAATTTCATGTAATGCCATACAGAGGGCCTTATCCACATGAAGAAAACTCTTGTTATAGTCTTACATGAGATTTTTGTTGTACCTTTGAAACAATGCTGCTGCATTTGACGCCTGACACATGATGCAAATAAATGCAAACAATTGCCTAAAGGTACCTTCACACGAAACGACATTATAACGATATCGCTAGCAATCCGTGACGTTGCAGCGTCCTCGCTAGCGATATCGTTTCGTTTGACACGCAGCAGCGATCAGGATCCTGCTGTGATGTCGCTGGTCGCTGAATAAAGTCCAGAACTTTATTTGGTCGTCCGATCGCTGTGTATCGTTGTGTTTGAAAGCAAAAGCAACGATACCAGCGATGTTTTACACTGGTAACCAGGGTAAACATCGGGTTACTAAGCGCAGGGCCGCGCTTAGTTACCCGATGTTTACCCTGGTTACTAGCGTAAAATGTAAAAAAAACAAACAGTACATACTCACATTGCGTCCCCTGCAGTCTGCTTCCTCCTCTGACTCAGCGCCGCAAAGTGAAAGTGAAAGCAGCACAGCGGTGACGTCACCGCTCTGCTCTCACTGTACGGCGCTCAGTCAGTCAGGAAGTGGACGCAGGGGGACGTGAATGTAAGTATGTGCTGTTTGTTTTTTTTAGATTTTACGCTGGTAACCAGGGTAAACATCGGGTTACTAAGCGTGGCCCTGCGCTTAGTTACCCGATGTTTACCCTGGTTACCAGGGGACCTCGGCATAGTTGATCGCTGGAGAGCGGTCTGTGTGACAGCTCTCCAGCGTCCAAACAGCGACGCTGCAGCGATCGGCATCGTTGTCGCTATCGCTGCAGCGTCGCTTCGTGTGAAGGTACCTTTAGTTGTAATAGTAATTGATAGGTTTCAGCTTCTGTTAGGCAAGTATCTATTTCAATGTCATCATCAGTTAACCCTCTTGCAATACATGGTTCTTGGTAAGTAGCAAAATGTTTTCCTCTAGTTGTTCTGAGATCCTCAAAAGATGTTGCTCTAACATTAAGAAGGATAATTCGGAGAAAGTATTTTTCTCTGTCTAATGGACTAACAGTAAACATTCTGACAATTGTGGTTTTAACCTTCGCTATGTGGTTTCAATGTAATATTTTTTATCATCTTATTTCTAATGTTCAGGGATTTCAATGTATAAATATTATTGGGCATTAGGATCTTCCCATTTCATTTTAAACCAAGCAAGAAGTTTAGACTTGTCATCTTTCTGCTGCACAGCTTGTTTCATTACCTGGTATAAAGCATATTGTATGGAAATGGATACAAACATAAGGGTTATAAAGTACAATCTGTCTGTTATCAACCCGATTTCCACCAAAAACAACAAAGTTGTCATCATCCAGTCGTTGGTATTTCGAGTATCCATATACATTGCTATTAATTTTGGAACAGAAATCCTTGGGAAATCCTTTGGTACAGTTCCCATTATCCATACATTGTGCACTTGAATTCAGTGGACCACATGGTCCATGCAATAAATCGTGCAAGATTTTACAGTTTCATAAAGCTTTGGATGAGTGTCTTTGTGTGGGAATGCTGCACAAACAATTTTGTAAATTCTTTCTTTCTCCAGGCCTTGTATTCTGGGTCCATAAATATAAATATGTGTCCATGAGTGAGCCCTCTTTTTTGCAACTCGATTACATACACCATACTATTAACATGTCCAAATCTGTGATATCTAGATAAGTCTCCAAGTAGCAATTTTAGCTACATGTTAAATACTCGTTCTACTCAATCCTTATGCTATTAAATCGGGTCCGTCAGACTTTTGCTAACTGGGAAGTTTTCCATGATTTCCCTCCATTTTGGATTGTAAGTGAATTTTACAAATAGGTTAGGATTGCTATATTTCCTGACCACTGCCTTATCATCTTGGTAGACTTTTGCCATATTTCTTGGACTTCCCTGAAAAAAGGAAATATTTTTTCTTCAGGTAGAATATCTACATCCTTGAAATGGTGGCTGTTCACGAATTGGTGAAGAACTTCATATTTTTCAACTCTTATGGTACTTTGATTTTTGCACACCGAATTCAAAAGGTTTTCCTAAGTTTTACAATAGGCATCAGCCATAAATTAGTTTGTCAGCTTTCCTGCATTAAAGAACTAGTTAAAAGTACCATCACGAGTTGTAGTGGTATGAATACCATTGAAATTGAGTCATAAAGTCTACTCAAGATAGATATATTTTGTAAAATCTCACTTTCAGTTTGAATTTGGTGCACCATCTGCACTGTGGAAAATGACAGCTATTTCCCAATGGCAGTTGGAGCGTTATTTGTGTCGGGGTGCACAGTATTTACTTTCTCGCTCACAAAAATCATGCTATATTCTATTGACATTCGGTTTTCCAGATTTGCTTTTATCATTTTTTTTTTGTTAAAATTTCAACATATTTTTGTATTCTCTGGAGAAAAGATTGATATTTTCAAAAATTCTTTGGAAATTTTTCACTGCATTACAAATGCACCCAGTGTTGGTTGGATTGTGCATTTTTTAATTTAAGGCTTGAGTCGAATTCAGAATATATCATTGGGCGTATGTTGGTGATTCACATTGGTTAGGGTGCAATGCAGATGTTGCATGATAAATTTGCCCATGGATTCTGTAACATAAAGGAACTCATAGCCTGTTAATTGATTGATGAACTTGTGCGCCCAGTGATGCAAAAGTGTCTACACTATTGTGTGATCTTATGTTTTCCATAACATTTTTGGTGTTTGGTTCTGATCCCTTCATGCAATCAGTAATCCAGGGCTGCATTTGTACTTCTTCCAATATGATGGTTCCATTATGACAACAGATTGCTGTCATTTCATTTATGAAATGGTTGGCATTACAAAATAGGCATTTTTTTTTCATTGGACCAAGATAACATGCTTCAATGTGGTCTTCATTGAAGTTTGCCGCAAGCAAAGCAGTGTTGCGAGATCTCAAGTTTTTACTCCAGTGGGCAGGTTGGTTAGTATGGGCTACTCTGTGTCTCTTAGTATTGGCTTTGCGATGCTGTTGAAGTTCATTTTTCTGACATACTCTGCAGGGCAGACCTATGTCTTTCAGCATCAGCTTTGCGCACCTGTTGGCACTCTTTTTGGGTGAGATTTTAAGGAGCAGCTGTATTTCTGACAGTTTTCGATTCACGCTGCAATTGAAGGGGCTGTTCTGTAACCTTAATTGTACGAACACTTTGCGCTTCAGCTCTTCTTGCTTTTTTTCCTGAGCTTTCTCCTTAGATGGTACTTGCTGGCATTTGAACAGCATTATTATGAAACTAACAATGTTGTGAATTTTTATTGGCAATTTTTTACTATACTGCAACATTAGCAGATAAATAAATGTATTTGTAGTTCAAGAAATTCTCTTACCACCCATTTTTTTTTAAGTATGCGATATTTCTTTACGTTAGGTTGTTGATATGCATAGCATAGCATAATAGCATAGTTAGTAAGGCCGAAAAAAGACATTTGTCCATCCAGTTCAACCTATATTCCATCATAATAAATATGATGATAATATGATAATATGGGAGCTTGTGGTTGGGGTCTTATGTATGTCTTCCTCCCCTGGCTGCTTTTCTCCCTTTTATTATTTTTTTTTACCTTGACCATGCATTCTAGGTCGGGTGTTATAGTTCAATAAAATGGCACCAAAGTCAACACCTGTGCATACCACGCTTATGCCCAGCGTGTGCGCACTGCTATATTGACATTGTAGAACATTACTTCAAATTAATGGCACTGAAGCCAATGCCTGTGCATCCCACAATATCCGGTGCTATTTTGTTGAAGACACTGTGTCTGCGAATTCGCAAACAGTGTCTTCAATACAATTGTGCCATAGTGCGGCATGCGCACGTGCTGACTCAGTTGCCACACTGCGCAGGCACCCCCCATACTGGCTTTGGACAGAAGAACGTATCCACTATTATATATAAGATGTCCCCATTGGAGTATATCCTTGAATTCCCATTTTGTGAGCATTTAAATATCAATGAAATAACCAACATGTGACAAAGCGCAATTTGAATGCAACTTAAGGGGCTGTTGGTCAAAATACTAACTTGGAACAAGTCTTTAGGCTACTTTGCCTCATTGCCATTTGTGCAATGTTTCTTTGGTAAAGACAATATAAATTAGCATATACGGTGTACTACATAAAAACACCCTTATGTCTGGAATTATATAAAGGATTTGAAAAACAAGAAGTAAAATTCTAAGGTGAAGCAGTAAAAATAAAGTAAGAACAAAACTGGCTACTTTAGACCAAGGACAGATCCTTCATAAATTGAAATGATCAAGTAACATATTTTATCTACTATTTTCATTTAAACAATATGTTTTGCTGAAATATATAGTTCTATATGATATCAGTACTTCATGAAAGTTTTATTATAATAGTTTATACCTTTTTATTTTCTTCCTCACAATCAAGAATCTCTATTTATTGTCTGTCATTATATTTCCTTCAAAGTACTAAGTAAATAATGATCCCCAGCATTATCTTTTAGAATTATTATGAATGTTGATATAAAGATGCCTAACATTTAAAAAATACCCATCATTATTGCTCAGGTATACTTAGCATATCCCAAAAGAATTGCCCTCAATATAAATTTCTTAGCATTTATGAAAAATCCTTGTCAAAACTAGAGGTGAACTGTACTGCTACACAACTGTATGTTAGTTGTTGAGATACTTGAGAAGTGGAGCAATATATAGATTCAAGGTTATTACCATTGCACACAAAAGTATTGTTCGTAAAACACTGGAACACTAATAACAATGAAAATAATTTTCTTTATTTTCTTATTGGCCTTCTGTAGAGGAAATGAAAAGTTCTAGTATATGACACATCTTTCTATGGCTTTAAGGTTAGGTCATGCTCGTTTTCTCTATTGCTTTATAATATTTTGCTTATTCCTCTATAAATTGCTTTTCTGGATTGTTTTACAAAAGCAGATGCTTACATCTAGCAAGCATTTCACTGAGAAATAGTATCCATTAGATCCCAGTCTTAGCTGCTCACTTAGCCAAATCAGATATCATACTTTGCATTGATGAAGGGCAATACCCCAAAACACTGTCAGCAAATTGAGATTCTGATTTAGCTTTTATCCTAAGTCATATTGCAAGGCTCGTTAAAGGGTGGATGTCAACTTGTAGGATCGCTACGTCCGATAGGTGGCACTATAGAGTTTAAGTCCTCTTTCTCTCTGAAGAGACAATTTGCATATCCACTAGTAAGTAAATGGAAATACGGAAACATTAAATGTACAATATAAGTCTATAAAGTTATAATAAAATTGATAATATTTTGACAAATGTTCATTAAGCTCATCCAAGAAAGTGAAAAAGAGAAGGGGGAAAAAAAGGAAAAGCAAACATGTTAATTACCATAAGTGGGTTATTTGAAATATGGTAGATATGTTATTTTACAACTTTCACCTAAAGGTCAAATTTCGACTATGTTGCATGCTGGAGATCTGATTTTCTACAGTACCAGTATTGAAAATAGGACAAACTATAGAAAAAGGGGTGTGTTATCAAAATGGCAGGATATCAGACTTTGATAGAATAAAGCTTTTTCATGTTGCAAGAAATAATGTAGAAATGAACAAAACCTGTAAAATGTCCTCTAACAAGAACCAAGTCCCTCCATTTAAAACAATAGATGGCAAATGCTTTATTATTGATTATTATTTCTAATTATATTGCCTCATATAAGAAAATACTGTACAGCTTTGATAGAAAGCATAAAACCCAGCAAAACACATTTTCAATAATTCGCTCATTTTTACTGATAGGCTTTCAGTCCAAATGAACACCGAGTCACAAGAGAGTTCATTTTCTATGAGGCAAGGCAAACATTTTACCAGAGATAGAACCTTTTTCCATAAAAATGAAAGGATGTATAGATTAAATGCATGAAGTACAAAATTCCACTGCTTTCTGTTCTGCCAAACAAATTTTTCTTACTGCTGGTAGCAAAATGTTCATGTGAGTTTTTGGCTATGACCATATGAGACACCCTCTGTGCCAATGGAGAGCAAAGAACTAGGTATCTAAAAACAAGAAAAAGAAGCGCACACAGAGTAATACCTTCAGGTATCGCAATCACCTGGACCCCCACAAAACAGACTCACCTGGTCTGGTTGTGATAAGTCACAACTCCCTTGGATAAGCACGTATGGTCGCAGCAGGCTCCCGGAAAACAGTATGGATCCACATGGAAAGAAATAGAACCGGAGGATAGAAGCCGCGCAGACCACAATGAAGGTAACAGAGTTACACACACACTCTGTTTATTAGCCTACGCGTTTCGTGGCAAACAGGCCACTTCATCAGGGCATCAAGATTCATCAGTAAAACCAGGTATATATACCCACGAATACAATCAAAAAAACACAAAACATGTATAAACCCCACCCTCTTACGACATCACTTCTGGTGGGAACACCCACTTTAGATCAAAAATTTGTAAATACACCCATAATATTGGATACAAAACATTAAAATACATTGAAACACAATGATCGATCTTTAAAACCATATATATTCATCAATAAATAATAAAAACAAATGTAAACATTTCTGGTATCCAGATAAACCAGGATTAGAACTCACGCTGGAAGAAACCTAAAAACTATCCTCCAGAGATTAAACCTCCGTCTTATACCACTAAACCACCAAGTGGTCTAAGGTGAGGGTAACTATTTATCTTGATTCACCAGTTTAACCCATTCAAAACACTTAAAATATCATATATTGACCCATAGCAAAAGAAACCAAGGGCCAATATGAGATAACTGACACTACATAGCGTGTCTGTAGTAGGGAAGGCTTTTAATATCAATTCTAGAATGACGTGCCAGACAGATTATGTGATCTATTTAATTCAGTGCAACTGTGGTAAACAGTACGTAGGAAGGACTTCTCAACCTGTTCACAAACGTGTCAACTCTCATAGGTTTAATATCCTTAGAGGTTTTTCTAAACATGGATTATCGCGACATTGTACCATAGTTCATCATGGTAACGTTAAATTATCTGTTACCCCCATTGACCATGTGCCTGTGAATACACCTAGGAGATTGGAGATCTTGGCTAAAAAAGAAACATATTGGATATTTAAGTTGGGCACTTTAAGCCCTGGTGGATTGAATGAGGTAAGTGACCTCTTCTAGAAACCAATATCTAATATCATGAATTTTCATTACATTGACATTTCTCTGTGATGGATTTTTTTGATGGTTGAAGTTCCTCCGTGTGACGATGTGGCGAGAGACTATTGACTACGGTGGCCCCCATTTTCCATGAATCCAGGTGGCTGACTGGTCTAGGGTGCTGCTCATTTCTTTGCAGTGTTTGTAGACCTCTAGATCAAATGGGTTCAATTCCTGAATGGACCGTTGAAATAGAGTATATGGGAATTTACCCTCCCCCGTACTTCTTTCATTTCATGTGATTCTTGTTCCAATTAATCCTATTGATATTGAAGTACACTACAGACACGCTATGTAGTGTCAGTTATCTCATATTGGCCCTTGGTTTCTTTTGCTATGGGTCAATATATGATATTTTAAGTGTTTTGAATGGGTTAAACTGGTGAATCAAGATAAATAGTTGCCCTCACCTTAGACCACTTGGTGGTTTAGTGGTATAAGATGGAGGTTTAATCTCTGGAGGATAGTTTTTAGGTTTCTTCCAGCGTGAGTTCTAATCCTGGTTTATCTGGATACCAGAAATGTTTACATTTGTTTTTATTATTTATTGATGAATATATATGGTTTTAAAGATCGATCATTGTGTTTCAATGTATTTTAATGTTTTGTATCCAATATTATGGGTGTATTTACAAATTTTTGATCTAAAGTGGGTGTTCCCACCAGAAGTGATGTCGTAAGAGGGTGGGGTTTATACATGTTTTGTGTTTTTTTGATTGTATTCGTGGGTATATATACCTGGTTTTACTGATGAATCTTGATGCCCTGATGAAGTGGCCTGTTTGCCACGAAACGCGTAGGCTAATAAACAGAGTGTGTGTGTAACTCTGTTACCTTCATTGTGGTCTGCGCGGCTTCTATCCACCGGTTCTATTTCTTTCCATGTGGAAGAACTAGGTATAGAATACTTATAAAAAAAAGACCTATGAAGAGCTAAGGTCAGACAGCTGTAAAAAATAATTATGAGTTAAGTAAGGCCTTAACCGAAGAAGCCTTCAGTTCTGGTTCTGCAAGTCATGTTAAAGAAGATATAAGGTAAGTTACTTGTTAGCTTTTGGTAGGTTAGTACATGTTTCTCTTCTAATGATCTCGATCTGTAAAGCATTGACTGAAATTTGTATTATTAGGCCAAGAGGCTTCAAGCTGCAGTGTGCATGTTCCAGTAATGGAAGACAGAGTCATTGAATGTGTTTAACATGTTAGTTGTTGTATCCCAAAGGCACCATGTCGAACATAGAATTAAAAGCTAAAAAACTGTTAACAAAGGGGTGTCACAATTTCTTGTGTTAGTTTATGACACAAGGAACATCATTTTTCCATGTAAGCACATGGAAATAGTGTTGGCCAGTGGGGGGCTGCACTGTCTTGTGAGGAGTCCATATAAGTGTGTATTTTAATGCATAACATGTTTGTTGCCAGCAATGCTCCTTTAGAAATAGGGACAATTGCTGAAGGTATGACTTTGGGATCATTTCCTTTTGAAGTGACAGAGAGTAACAACTTGGAATCCTTGGAGACTCCTTTAAAGGGTTCTATCAGCATAGAATGACTGTTCAACACCAAGTTTAGGCACTCGGCGTATCATAGTGTGGCCAAATATTTAACTACACCTTTTCATCAGCTTATTTTCCCTCAATATCCCCTGTTCCATTGACTTTGATTGACAGCCCCGGCTTGATAAAGCCAGAGAAGAATGGTGATAGATGGATAAAACGCAGCTGGGAAGGTTCAATGAAATGTTTGGCGACGCCACAATGAACCAAGTACCTGTACTTGGTTTAACAAGTCATCCCATGCTTCCATATGAGTCATTTTAAGAGAAATACAGGCAGTCTTCCAAATTACTATTACAGCACTATTAGTGTATGTGTATGTACTCTTAGTTTGTTAAGTCATGGGTCCAGTGTATAAACTCATGGTGGTTAGCATCAGAAGGAAAAACAGATGACGGAAATACTACAATCGTAGAAGACAAACGCTGGGAGTGCAGTATTTAGCTGCACTGCATTATCTCATATTACTTGTGTGTAATGTTACCGCTACATGTTCTTTGTATATTGGAAACATTGGTCTGTATATAGTGTTTTGGGCAGCTAAAATATAGCCAATATTTAGTGTTAATTTCATGGTGTGGTATTACTTTGGCCTTATAAAGGGGTATGAGAGGTAATACTCATGTTAGTCTATGTAAAGTGTTCTTTCAACAACAATATGAGGTCCTTCTGTAGTGTTCATGATAGTGGTCATGATTTGGTAGCATTCTTAAGGCCTTTTATAGTGAAATAAGTCTGTTTTGTGCTTTTTGTTGAATACCAGTTTCCAGATACTATTCAGTAGCAGAAGCAATTAAGCCATTACACGGTAGTATTATATGAGCCTTGTGTAAAGTTATTATTGGAAATATTGATTATAAATGTAGTGCTTTTGATGAATAGATCAATGGAAGTAATATTTAACTACTATATGGTGATAATATTTAGCCCTGTTCCATACATATAAATCATTTTTGTGTACAGTATGTGTGGCATTGACACATGCTTTTGGGCTTGTCCCCCGATCTTTTAAGACTGTACAGGAGCTAAAAATCAACACTATAATTTTCAGCAAGCTTGTACGGAACTGAATGAATGTTATTGTGTAGTCGATGCAATACTTCAGCTTTAATTTTACTAAGTGGTCCACTTAGTGTAAAACCAGCCTTCATTTAGCTAGAGGACAACAATCAACCAATTGTACTCTAAAGGTACCTTCACACGAAGCGACGCTGCAGCGATAGCGACAACGATGTCGATCGCTGCAGCGTCGCTGTTTGGTCGCTGGAGGGCTGTCACACAGACCGCTCTCCAGCGATCAACTATGCCGAGGTCCCCTGGTAACCAGGGTAAACATCGGGTAACTAAGCGCAGGGCCGCGCTTAGTAACCCGATGTTTACCCTGGTTACCAGCGTAAAATCTAAAAAAAACAAACAGCACATACTTACATTCACGTCCCCCTGCGTCCACTTCCTGACTGACTGAGCGCCGTACAGTGAGAGCAGAGCGGTGACGTCACCGCTGTGCTGCTTTCACTTTCACTTTGCGGCGCTGAGTCAGAGGAGGAAGCAGACTGCAGGGGACGCAATGTGAGTATGTGCTGTTTGTTTTTTTTACATTTTACGCTAGTAACCAGGGTAAACATCGGGTAACTAAGCGCGGCCCTGCGCTTAGTAACCCGATGTTTACCCTGGTTACCAGTGTAAAATATCGCTGGTATCGTTGCTTTTGCTTTCAAACACAACGATACACAGCGATCGGACGACCAAATAAAGTTCTGGACTTTATTCAGCGACCAGCGACATCACAGCAGGATCCTGATCGCTGCTGCGTGTCAAACGAAACGATATCGCTAGCGAGGACGCTGCAACGTCACGGATTGCTAGCGATATCGTTATAGTAAACATCGGGTAACTAAGCGCGGCCCTGCGCTTAGTAACCCGATGTTTACCCTGGTTACCAGTGTAAAATATCGCTGGTATCGTTGCTTTTGCTTTCAAACACAACGATACACAGCGATCGGACGACCAAATAAAGTTCTGGACTTTATTCAGCGACCAGCGACATCACAGCAGGATCCTGATCGCTGCTGCGTGTCAAACGAAACGATATCGCTAGCGAGGACGCTGCAACGTCACGGATTGCTAGCGATATCGTTATAATGTCGTTTCGTGTGAAGGTACCTTAAGAGATAGTTAATTTTATCTTTTCTTTAAGAACGATCCACATTGCAATGTTAGAAATACACTGCGTGCAGAATTATTAGGCAAGTTGTATTTTAGAGGATTATTTTTATTATTTATCAACAACTATGTTCTCAATCAACCCAAAAGACTCATACATATCAAAGCTTAATATTTTTGGAAGTTGGAGTGGTTTTTTTAGATTTTGCTATCTTAGGAGGATATCTGTTTGTGCAGGTAACTATTACTGTGCAGAATTATTAGGCAACTTAATAAAAACCAAATATATTCCCATCTCACTTGTTTATTTTCACCAGGCAGACCATAATAACTGCAAAAAATTTAGAAATAAACATATCTGACATGCAAAAACAAACCCCCAAAAAATTTGTGACCAATCTAGCCACCTTTCTTTATGAAGACACTCAGCAGCCTTCCATCCATAGATTCTGTCAGTTGCTTGATCTGTTTATGATCAACATTGCGTGCAGCAGCCACCACAGCCTCCCAGACACTGTTCCGAGAAGTGTACTGTTTTCCCTTCCTGTAGATCTCACATTTTATGAGGGACCACAGATTCTCTATTAGGTTCAGATCAGGTGAACAAGGGGGCCATGTCATTATTTTTCCTTCTTTGAGACCTTTACTGGCCATCCACGCTGTGGAGTAGTTGGAGGCATGTGATGGAGCATTGCCCTGCATAAAAATCATGTTTTTCTTGAATGATATCGACTTCTTCCTGTACCACTGCTTCAAGAAGTTGTCTTCCAGAAACTGGCAGTAGGTCTGGGAGTTGAGCTTCATTCCATCCCCAACCTGAAAAGGTCCCACAAGTTCATCTTTGATGATACCAGCCCATATCAGTACCCCACCTCCACCTTGCTGGCATCTGAGTCGGAGTGGAGCTCTCTGCCCTTTACTGATCCAGCCTCTGGTCCATCCATCTGGCCCATCAAGAGTCACTCTCATTTCATCAGTCCAAAAAACCTTTGAAAAGTCAGTCTTAAGATATTTCTTGGCCCAGTCTTGACGTTTTATCTTATGTTTCTTGCTCAAAGATGGTCATTTTTCAGCCTTCCTTACCTTGGACGTGCCCCTGAGTATCGCACACCTTGTGTTTTTTGATACTCCAGTAATGTTGCAGCTCTGAAGTATGGCAAACCTGGTGGCAAATGGCATCTTGACAGCTTCACGCTTGATTTCAATTCATGGGCAGTTATTTTGCACCTTTTTTGCCCAACACGCTTCTTGCGACCCTGTTAGTTATTTGCCATGAAACACTTGATTGTTCGGTGATCACACTTCAAAAGTTTAGCAATTTCAAGACTGCTGCATCCCTCTGCAAGACATCTCACAATTTTGGACTTTTCAGAGCCCGACAAATCTTTCTTCTGACCCATTTTGCCAAAGGAAAGGAAGTTGCCTAATAATTAAGCACACCTTATATAGGGTGTTGATGTGATTAGACAACACCCCTCCTCATTACAGAGATGCACATCACCTGATTTACTTAATTGGTAGTTGGCTCTCAAGCCTGAACAGCTTGGAGTAGGACAACAAGTATAAAAAGTATCATATGATTTAAAAAAACAACTTGCATAATAATTCTGCACACAGTGTAGTTTTATCTTTTCTCTCTAGTTTTTGTATTCTTATTGTTTAGTAGTTATTGACAGATTGCATGGCATCTAGAAAACCCACACAAAAGCTTAATATTCAATTTTAATAACCCAGATTGAAGTTTAATGTTATTCTCAAATAATACCATCAAAGAAATTATTGGGTATGTATATAATTCTTTCCTCATCTAATATATATATGCAAATGTATATGATTTTGGTGCTACCAGTATATTTTATATCTACTGTACTTTGGAGCCCAAACACGAGACGCAGCACTTTAATATAGGTCATTTCAGAACATTTCAACGTCTGCTTAGTTCCCTAGATTTTTAATAATACATGGCACATTAAGTTCTAAGATTTAGCAGCTTGTAGATAATGAAGATGGAACTTACTATGACTTAAAATAAATAGTGCATATGTAATGCACAACATAGAGCAATCATATATACAAAGATGTTGCATCAGTCAGCGGCACAATCAGCACAACTAGTCCAATTTCACTGGCGCGGAAGAGCATTTGTATTCATTCATTCACCATATTTTAGAATACGCCAGCAAATGAAACAACCTTTCACCTCCTGTTACATTTTGAAAGAGCATTACGGACATTTGTAGCTACATTTGCATTCTAATTTTTATTTAAAATGTGAATATAAAACTTTCACCGGATTTGTAAAACCGTGTATTATTGCTGAAGCCAGAGGCCAATAAGGAATGAACTGTAAAATGCTAAAAAGAATAGAGTTGGTGTTAAATTCATAGAAAAAAAAGGTGTGATAAAGTAAGATATTCCAGCATGCAATCCCTTGGGACACACAGTAAAAAGCAATAATGTCATGTTAGCACATCAGAAACAGTATTATATCATATCACCATGCATACATTTGATGGAAATCATAAAACCTACATACGGTATCTTTCCTTTAATTTGCCTTGAAATTCTATGAGCGTTTTTTCTTTTTCATGTGTTCCAGAAATTGCACGTACTTTAGACATTTGAGTGCTCATCTTGAAGAAGCTAACTGGAATTACTTTAACATATCAGGTTACATTAATGTGACATTACTTGTGAAGTAGTACATTTTGTAATCTCTTTGGTGGAAATATTATGCAAATTATTTGTAAATGTGGCAGCCTGAGGAGCAGGGCTGAATTAACATCTCCTATTGTGAGAGCATAGTCAATAATTTTTAGCTCATAAGATATGGAACTGGGTGCTCATAGTTTTAATGGCTCTTATGATGGAAAATGTTAAAGGTAAACATTGCCATCTGCTGAACACTTGTGGCCAAGCAGTTTTTTTGTGAATACAGAGAAGAACTTGAGATTTCTCTGCCATTTTACAAATAGCATGCTAAGTATATTTAATAAATAGCAATAAAATAAAGCCAGGAAGAGCAATAAGAGCCTTAATTGGAATTATTTTAATAAACAAAGTAAAAATTAGACATGTTATCATTATTATTGGTTTGGATTACTTGTGCTGGTGTCATAATTTTAATCGAAGTGTTCGAAATCCAGCACATTTGTATATCACTTAAATTGTTTCATTTAGGATCAATGGGTATAGTCACAGACACAATGGTGCAAAAAAAAAATAAAAGTTTACGTTGGGCTCTTTCTGGAAATTAACAATAGTTATACTGTACTTTGTGAAAAATATAGTCTTTGTGGGAATAACCATTTAATATGGTTTTGCTTATTTTTGTTAATATATACTTAGACTGCTGTTTGGGACACATGCAGAGTTCTACCTTACAAGATGGAGAAGTAACTATTATGTATACAGTAGTTTATGATTTAGGCAGAAATATTACTCCCAATGCCACAATACGGTATTTACAGCATTTGCAGAAATTTGATTACAGAAAAAAAGTGGTAAAAATGTATAATACTTTAATTACTGAATGCAAAATGTTTGAAAGAAATTGAGAAAGTTAGAAAGTTAATTACAAAATAGTAGTTAATTATTGATTTACAAAAATAGACAGCAAAAAATATTCTAATATTAACTAATCAATATACCCACTGAATACCCACCTGCCATTTCATGTTTGCAGCTTACCTGTATAAAAATTACTCTGTTTGGTCTGAGGTATAAGGAGAACATATTTTCTATTAGTTAATTTCACTGTGCACCCACATTAATGTTCAACAGATTTGAGAGTATAGTGAAAACTGTGTCACTGAGGAACTGCCTTCAGTTCAATGGTATCATGCAGAGGTGAATAACTCATTAAAAAAGGGTACTACAAAAACAAAAAAACCTGACCAGCAGCCTCGAACAAAATAATGTACTGTAAGTGTGAACAGTGCAACCTGCTCTGTCTGCACAATATACAAAAGAAAGTATAGTGCTAAGATATTTGCAGACATTAAACATATGAGATTTGAACTGCAGCAGTGCTTCATGAAATATACTAATAAAAATGAAGATACTTACCACCTAAATTGGCCAATTCATGTGAGCCTATCAACCATGGCAATGTGACATTTCTTTCATGAGACTATATACCCATCCTGTCCCAGGATAAAAACCTACAAATTTCAAGGGCACGTAGAATTCAGCACTAGTGATGGGCAAACCCCTGCATGTTTGGGTTCGGCGAGTTAGGCCTAACATTTAAAAACTGTTTGGATCGGGTACCAGAACAAGTACCCTTACCTGAACCCAGATCCCATGCAGGTGAAGGGGGAGCCTGAAAATCTATTGTTTGCGATGCTGTCATCTGCATGGCAGCACAGCAAACATGGCTTCTGATTAGTAAGCAGTAAGATTATTACCGTCTGTAAGAAAGCTTCGATTCCTGAGCCAGCAGCTGTGATTGGCAGTAAAAAATTAACAGCCAGTCACAAAAGCATCAGCCGATGTGAGTACTACTCAATCAGTCTATGCCTGCTGTGGCTGATAACAATGAGAGCAGATGCCGCTGATGGAAGTATTCATCAGCTGTCACCTGCGCTATAACTAAAATGTAAAAAAAAAATAATGTGGGTTCTGTTCTATTTTTGATAACCAGCAACAGCAAAACTGACAGCTGTGGGTTGCAACCATCAGCTGTCAGTTTTATTAAGAACAGAGGTTCATCAAAGCCATTTCTTTAATTATTTATTTAAACCAGTCAGAAACTGCAGTTCTCTGACCAGTGGTAATAATTTCCCCACCGACCAAGCCGCTGGTGTGTCTCACGCTATAATGCAGATGACAGCGTGGTAAACAGCCGATGTTCAAGGTACCCAACCTGAACAGTAAAGGTACCTTCACACGAAGCGACGCTGCAGCGATAGCGACAATGATGCCGATCGCTGCAGCGTCGCTGTTTGGTCGCTGGGGAGCTGTCACACAGACCGCTCTCCAGCGACCAACGATGCCGAGGTCCCCGGGTAAACATCGGGTTGCTAAGCGCAGGGCCGCGCTTAGTAACCCGATGTTTACCCTGGTTACCAGCGTAAAAGTAAAAAAAACAAACAGTACATACTCACCTGCGCGTCCCCCAGCGTCTGCTTCCTGACACTGACTGAGCTCCGGCCCTAACAGCACAGCGGTGACGTCACCGCTGTGCTTTCACTTTCACTTTAGGGCCGGCGCTCAGTAAGTGTCAGGAAGCAGACGCTGGGGGACGCGCAGGTGAGTATGTACTGTTTGTTTTTTTTACTTTTACGCTGGTAACCAGGGTAAACATCGGGTTACTAAGCGCGGCCCTGCGCTTGGTAACCCGATGTTTACCCTGGTTACCAGTGTAAAACATCGCTGGTATCGTTGCTTTTGCTTTAAAACACAATGATACACGGCGATCGGACGACCAAATAAAGTTCTGGACTTTATTCAGCGACCAGCGACATCACAGCAGGATCCTGATCGCTGCTGCGTGTCAAACTAAACGATATCGCTAGCGAGGACGCTGCAACGTCACGGATCGCTAGCGATATCGTTACAAAGTCGTTTCGTATGAAGGTACCTTAACACAGACTTCTTGGAGAAGTTCGTTTTAGGAGTGCATGCCCGAACAGTAGTTGGGTACGGACCCAGAACTTTATTGTTCAGGTTTGTTCATCACTAACAAGCACAAATTAAAACCACATTGGGCTAATTGAAGGAGTGCTCAGTCAGAAAATAAGGCAGTCAGCACCTCAAATATTATTGTCAAGGGTTTACTGTGACAGAGAGGAGCCTGAAGACCACAGAGTCTGATTTCTCCTACTCCTGCACTGATTGGAAGCACTTTTCCTTCATATTAAACGGTGTAAATTTATTTTAGCAGTGCAGGGGTTAATCTGCTCAGTTGTGAGCTCCTGGAGCATTAAGGCTCTCAGTCCTGCACTGGTAGCGACTCCCATCTCCTATATACACTGGGTCCATGGTCAGAGTTAGCTTATGCTGCATGACTGGAAGTTTTTGTTGGTCATTATTGGAGAAGGATTTGGTGGATTTATCTGTGACAGCTGTTAGATTTTGAGCCTGTGATAATTAACTTTCTTCTCCTACCTTGATTTAACCTCATCCTCTACTCCCCTGTGCTTTTGTCTGTTATTTGTGGGAGTATATTTGGTATTTTTTGTTACCCCTGTTTGTATTACCTTTTTAGCCTGGTTGGTGTACTATGGTCCACTACTGATCCCCTCTTCCCTGGGTGGGGGAATGGTACAGACTGAGGGCGAATTAAGGAGCTAAAGCAAGATACGTGGCCCTGGCGTCTTCACCATCAGAGTAATCCAGGGAGCTGGGTTAGATATTGTGACCCTAACAGTAAGGACAGGGAAGCAGCTTGTGGTCCTGGCACACCTAACAACAGAGCTGTGACATCTGCTCTGACGAAAAAAAAATTTTTTATATCCATTATGTATCCTATTACTTCTCTGATAGGGCAACTGCAGCAGCTCAGTCTGGAGGTGGCAGATCTACTCTGTTGTTTTGCAGCATCCTAACATCAGGTTTGGGGATAATGACTCCCAGGTAGCCCTTAGTGACGCCCAAGATCGCTTTGCCTGAAAGGTGTATTTGGAGCATGACAAGTTTGTTATTTTCAGGGAGACCTGTAACTTATACTTCAGGTTACGTCCTAATTCCTCAGGAACTGAAAATTAACGGGTGGTGATAATAATCTCTCTCCTTCAGTGTGACCCCCAAGCATGGGCATTCTCTGTCTCGTCTGACTCCCATTCACTCCAGATGGTCAAGGAATTTTTTCTGGTGCTGGGCCATATGCATATGACAACTCAGACTGCGTCTCCTTTGCTGAGTACACACTACATCAATTTCCACAGGGAAACCAGCCGGCGGAGGAGTATTGCTCTGAGTTTCAGAGGTTGTCCACTAAGCGGCCCCGCGCTTAGTTACCCGATGTTTACCCTGGTTACCAGTGTAAAATATCGCTGGTATCGTTGCATTTGGTGTCAAACACAACGATACACAGCGATCAAACGACCAAATAAAGTTCTGGACTTTATTCAGCGACCAGCGACATCACAGCAGGATCCTGATCGCTGCTGCGTGTCAAACTAAACGATATCGCTAGCGAGGACGCTGCAACGTCACGGATCGCTAGCGATATCGTTATAAAGTCGTTTAGTGTGACGGTACCTTAAGTGGAATTACCCCGTGATCCCGTAGTCAGTTCTGTGAAGAGCTATCAGTAGGGGTGAAGGATGCCTTTATCACTGTATGAGACTCCAGCTTCCCTTGAGGTGGCCATGTCTCTGGCTATACAGGTGGATCACAGTCTTCACCAGAGACAAAGATTCATCCCAATGTACGGGAGGACTGAGGCCAAGGGAAAACTGGTCTGAGTCACCTGAGAAATCCATGCAGTTTGGTGAGTCAACTAGTTCTGGACTGTTGAATCCAAACAACCCTGAGGATAGGGAAAAAAAGGGAACAACGCTGCACACAATCTATGTAAGTGCAGTGCAAACTAGGTGCAAATTGCACACTTATATAATTGCACACACCTAGTCAAAGGTGAAAATGAAGCATTCAAAGGGGATCCGACAGGAGTCCAAGGGGAATGGTCTGCAGCTCGGCCGACTGGGCACATGGAAAAGGCCCCCAGACATCCATGGTAAAACATCCCCAGTGGAGCGCCTGCTACATACTGGGATTTTTCTTGCTATCTACTAGTTATGGACAGCACAAAGTGAAAGTAGGTTTTTACTGTGGTAGAAAGGACCTTATTGCTATTTTACTGGAAACAGCCACCAAAAAACTAGGGAATCTGGGTTGCGGGGAGGTTAGTAACCCTGGTAGAGTCGAGCGACTTTTACTTTTTTCGGATTGAGTCGAGTTTCGCGAAACCCGACTTTGTCAAAAGTCGGGTCGGGTGAAATCGGCCGATTACTGCGAAAAGTGGGGGGCCGACTGAAACACGAAACCCAATGCAAGTCAATGGGGAATCAAAGTTGGCAGTGAGTGGAAGACAGGAAAACCCCTACAGTGCCCATTTTAATGCCAAAAACATCAATTCTTATTACTTAAGCTTGTCAATCTTAATTTACTTTATAATAATTCGGCATTGAAAACTGGGGGTCATTTGGCTAAAGTTGTGGGGGGGTAAGGCTGGCTCAAGATTTTCGTGGGCCCAGGAAATGCGGAATACGTCATGGCAGTGGAGCAGGGAGAGGTAAGTATTTCAACTTTGCAAGTGCTGTGATCCTGAGCAAGCAGGGGGGGTCCACTCGTTGGCACTGGCACAGGGCCCCTCATAGTACGGTGGTGTGTTTGACGGCGGGTGGCGCCTCCCACTGGCAGAGACACTTTTGCATACTATGAGGGGCCCTGTGTCAGTGACATCGCCAATGAGTATGCCCCCCGATGAAGGAACCTGCACTTTCATCTGCACCTTCCTCTTTGTCCCCGTGTAAGGTGGTATAGTATGCGGGAAGGGGAACCTGACTTTCAGCAGGGTCAGATTCTGGCTGTGTAGAGTGCAAGGAGAATGTAGTGGTCTGGGTCAATGTACCATCAGACTCATCTAGCAGTAGCTGGGCAATGGGAAGGATGAGGAGGAAACACAGATATAGGCCCAAATAATAAAGTAGGCTAAATGCAGTTCAAAATTGGTAACAGGACTAAACAGGCAGCATTGCTTTGTTCAGTGGAGGAAACTAATGAGTGGCAGACACAGTTAGTAGGCCCAAATAATAAAGTAGGCTAAATGCAGTTCAAATGTGGTAGCAGGACTAAACAGGCGGCATTGCTTTGTTCAGTGGAGGAAAACTGTAATGAGTCGCAGACACAGTTAGTAGGCCCAAATAATACAGTGGGCTAAATGTCTGCCAAAAAATTGTTCATAAATAAACAGGTGGCATAGCTAGGTACAGGGGTGGGCTCCTCTGCTGAGTAGCAGACAGTGATAGTAAGCGCAACGTATTAACTGGTCTAAATGGAGGCCAGGGCCCCAGTATATTTTAACTATCATCTATCATTTCAACAAATTTGTATTGGCAGATGATGACGCTGGCTCAACACCTCCAGCCTTAGGTGCTATTGTGCTTTTGCCACTACCACCAGATGCACCACCACCATCAGTACCAGCTGGCAACCACCACCCATGGGCTCTTCCACCAGACTTCCTCATTTTTTGGAAAATCTAACTAAAATAACAAGCGTTATATGGTACTGTAAAAAAAGGTAGAAGGTGTATATAAACTTGTTGAGAATTAAAATCTCCCTTTTTTGGGGGGAGACTGAACCAAAACTCAGGCCCTGTGTATAAAACAACACAATCTAAGTGGCAGAAAGTGGCTGGCTGACATACGACAAACTAACAGGACTGAAGTATACCCACTTTGTGAGAATTTGAATCTCACTTCTTTTTTTTGGAGACTGAACCAAAACTCAGGCCCAGTGTATATAACAACACAATGTAAGTGGCAGAAAGTGGCTGGAAGATATATGAAAATATACAAGGACTGTAGTACAATTTCAATCTCCCTACAATGATCTCAGGACAAGTATGGCAGCAATAAAAAGGACTGCTGCACACAAAAGTGTGGACAAATAAACAAAATAACTGTGCAGAAAGGAGCAACAGGATTTTTGCTTTTAAAAAAGCAGTTGGTTTGCACAGCAGCATGCAAACAGCAATGCAGCTATCAGAGAGCCTTATAAGGCAGCCCAATAAGCTACAGAGCTGATGCACAAAAATATAACCTCCACTGTTCCTGTGTTGGACAGTGGAAATCTCTACAGCACAAGCAGTTTGGGGGTTAATCTTCCCTCCCTAACTATATCCCTTCTTCTGATGAAGCTGCAGCAACCTCTCCCTATGTTAAGATCGGCAAAAGCAAGATGGCAGTCGGCGTGCACGCCCCTTTATAGCCCCTATGACGCCGCAGAAAGCAAGCCAATCTCTGTCATGCCCTTCTCTAAGATGGTGGGGGATCGAGACCTATGTCATCACGCTGCCCACACTCTGCATCCTCCTTCATTGGCTGAAAAATGGCGCTGAAAGCATCATATGAAACGCGACTTTTGCGCGCAGATTGGCGACCTCATGGCTGATCCCATACTAGTATGGGGTCGGGTTTCATGAAACCCGACCGACTTTGCAGAAAGTAGGCGATTTTTGAATTTGTCCGATCCGTTTCGCTCAACCCTAAACTCTGGTGTAGATATCTCCTTTGTGGGTAGGACAATTTTTCTACCTGCTGAAATCCATCTGGGGAAAAAGATGGTGGTTATTTATGCTTTTTGGACAGTGGGGTGGGGTTTAACTTGATTGACGCTAGGTTCGTCCAGGTCCAGGGCCTCAAATCACATACACTGTCCAGACCTAAACCCATAATCGCTATGGACTCCGCACCCTTGAGACAGGGGTATTTTCTCAAGCCATTCAGGGGTTACATCTACAGGAAACATCCACAATGTCCTGGCTTGTGTCATCGGCTGCTAACATCACATGTCGCACTGCATATAAAGGGTGAACATTTTGTTTTAGCACCATTTTGACATTGTAGCAGCGCACAGAGGCTGCTTCTGATGCTGGCAGTGTTAGCATCTAGATTTTAGGTAGCTAGCTAGGCGGTTGTTTGTTAGTCAGATAGTTTAGCTAGAAAGTGTCCTGTGTGGCTGTGAAATTGATCTTCCAGCAATTTTTTTTGTGCCATTACTGAGGTCCCTAGACAAAGACAGCAGGGCATATTTCATACAAGAGTGTTATGCACTGCCTCTATTGTGCTACATGCACGAGTAGACTGTTCAAAATCTTATTTTTTTTCACTAGTTGAATGTGAAAAAAACTTGCCATATCCCATTGTTATTTAGTGGCGGCAAAATTCCACAGACTATATAGCTCATGTACATTTAAAAAGCTGTCTGCAGAGCTCACGCAAATTTAAAAAATATATATATATTTTTCTGTTGCTAAATGTAATACAGTCTGCTTTTTCCCACTTTGTAATTTTGTAATTTTGTGGCAGTGATAACAAGCTGTCTGCAGACCTCACGCACATTAAAAAAGAAATATTTTTTTCTTTTGCTAAATGTGACACAGCCCGCTCTCTCCCATGTTGTAATATTATGGTGGTGACATGAAGCTGTTTGCAGACCTTACGCACAAAATATCTGTTCATAATCGTGTTACAGCCCACCATAACCCATGTTGTAATTTTGTGGCAGTGTTATGGAGCTGTTTGCAGATCTCACACACATTAAAAAAAATTATAATTTTTTTTCTGCTGCTAAATGAGGTACAGCCCGCCATGCTCCACATTCTCATTTTGTGGAAATGATATGAAGCTGTCTGCAGACCTAACGCACATGATAAAAATATATTTGTTTGTTGATAAAATGGATACAGCCCACTGTATCTCACTTTGTAATTTTGTGGTGGTGATATGAAGCAGTCTGCAGACCTAATGCACATTAAAAAGAAAAGAAAACATTTCTGTTGATAAAAGTGATACAGCTCACCTAACCCCAGTTGTAATTTTGTGACAGTGATATGAAGCTGTCTGCAGACCTGACGCACATAAAGAAAATAATAATGTTTTCTATTGCTAAATGTTATACAGACTGCCATATCCCACGTTGTAATTTTGTGGTGGTGATATAAAGCTGTCTGCAGACCTCACACACATTAAAATATTTTTTTTTCCTTTTGCTAAATGTGATGCAGCCCACCACATCCAACCTTGTCATTTAATGGTGTTGGAATTGTTATCAGTGCAGAGCTGTTATGCAATAAATATGTATATCTTTTTTTACAAACGTGATACAGCAGCCGAGATCTGAGTTTGAAATTATTTTGGGCCGCTCTTCTAGATTATGTGAATCTTTGGCAACCGATTTCTCATGGGCATCTTTTATGCCTAGCTTGAGACGCACATCTGTTACACCTATCTTCTGACCAGCATCAAACACTCCCTGGTAATTGTTGGTGGGTAAATGACTAATTGTTGTAGGCTGGATCCTGGATCTCAAACCTCCCATAACCCCCCTGTTATTGATACTATTGTTTGTTCCCATTCCTGCCGACATTATGCCCCTTTTCCTGATCAGTTAATTTAATGATGCATCAGCCATATTTCTCCTGCACTGCAAACCTGTACCTTCTCAGCAGCAACTGTGTAAGAAAGCGGGCGGTCCAATGCCATGGACAATCTTCTTATACAGCCCTCATCAACACTAAAAATATTTTTTCTGCTACTAATGTGATACAGAACGGTAGATCTAATTTTTAAATTGTTTGGAGCATCTAGTCTATGTTACACAGGCCTCATTCACAGGCCAAAAAATATTTCTTCTGTCACTAATGTCATACAATAGGGGATATCTCACTTTTAAATTGTTTGTATCATCTAGTCAATGTTAAAGAGACCTCACCTGCAGGCAAAAATATTATTTTGTTACTTCCGTAATACAGTAGGGGAGATCTCACTTTGAAATTGTTTGTAGCATGTAGTCAATTCTACACAATCCTCACCCACAGGAACAAAAAAAGTTGTCGGTTACTATGGTCATACAGTAGGGGATAATTCAGATAGAAATTGTTTGGAGCATATCTTCTTTGTCATACAGGCCTCATCCACACAGAAACATTTCTTTCTTCTGTGAGTAAAGTGATTCATTACACCGAATTTTGTTATGACCTGGTGGTTACGGAGCGGTACTGAGATGACCTGGTGGGTAAAACCAATCATGGACAAGCTCAGAGGAGGTGGCAGCTCCACAGACAGAAATCACTGATATGACCTAGTGATTACGAAGCAGCACTGAAATGACCTGGTGGGTAAAACAAATAATGTACAAGCTCTGAGGAGGTGGTAGCTTTACTGACCGCAATCCCTACTCCTAACACCAACACTAGAAATAGCCGTGGAGCGTTCCTATCTCTGCCTAGACGCCTCTTCACAGCCTAAGAACTAGCTACCCCTGAAGATGGAAACGGAAAACTCTCGCCTCAGAGAAACCCCCAAAGGAAGATAGCCCCCCACAAATATTGACGGTGAGTGGAGAGGGAAATGACAAACTCAGAAATGAAACTAGATTTTAGCAAAGGAGGCCAATACTATCTAAATAGACAGAGATAGAAAAGGCTACTGTGCGGTCAGTATAAAAACTAAATGTCCACGCAGAGTTTACAAAAATAACCTCCACACCGACTCACGGTGTGGAGGGGCAAATCTGCGACCCCAGAGCTTCCAACTAGCCGTAATATTTCATAATGACAAGCTGGACAAAAGAGACATAACTTAAACTGAACAGAAGGTCATAAGCAGGGAAACACCCAAAAACTAGCAGAACTTATCTTAAGCTGAAATGGACTGGCCAACAGAGGACTTCCAGGAAAGAACTGAATCCACAGGAAGAAACATTGACAGCTGGCATCAACTACAGCCAAAAGCCCAGTTAAATAACAAGGCCAGGGAACCGATTAGTGAAAGCAGCTGCTAAGTTCCACTCGAAACCACCAGAGGGAGCCCAAGAGCAGAACTCACAAGAATACCATTCGTAACCACAGGATGGAGCCCAAGAATGGAATTCACAACAGAATTTCTCCTCATTTTGTGCTGCTGAAATTCAGCTGTGTGCATAGGTGGTACAAAGTAAAAAAATCTATTTTTTAGTTGCTAATACTGTGGTCTTAGCACACTATCTGAGCAACATGACTGTGAAAAGCAAGGTCATTGTGGAAGGGGTATTGGGCTAGGTGTTCGAGGTGTATGTGGGGTAAGTGTTAATGTTTCTGAAAGCACTAGTGAACCAACAACATGATGCCCTATCCAAGGATGACTAACAATTTATATTACTGGATGTTGAAGTTTTTAGTGTTCTTGTGTAATTGAAGTCTGTAATATCTTTAGTGGGGCTTCAGTGCCTGCTGTTACTGTTGCTGAAGGTGTTAACACTAATTTGTGGAAATGTGAACACTCCTGGTTGGGTATCCATCTGCTTGGTTGGGTGTAGTGGAAGACCTGTTGGTCCCTATCAGACTATTTGGTGACATTCAATTTTTGTAAATGTGTAGACTCTTGGTTGGGTCTCCTTCATGTGTGTTGCCTGTATCAGTGCTCCACTCTCTTTGAGTCAACTATCCATGTTATTATCCTTACATTTTTCAGACAATGCTAGTCTATGAAACTGACATGTGTGCCACATAAGTGTGGCTGAGCATCAATTTATTTTTTTGTTTTATCACTTACAGTTTATAGCACCAATAATTCAACAGTCGCTTTACAGACATACTGGCACTGTCACCATTTTGAATCACAATCTAAATATACTATCTGTATGTCTTTGGAGAAGAATAATAATTGCTTGGAGGAAACCCTTGAAAACAAGGGTAGAACATAGAAACTCTTTGCAGATGCTGTCCTTGGTGGGGCTGGAACACAGGACTCCAGAGCTGCAAGGCTGCTAATGTTTTTACATTAACAACTCCTTGTTTCTGTGCTTGGTAGCCTGTGCTTGGTAGCCTATCACTGTTATGCAAACTGTGTGCCTCGCTGCTGTCTTGGAGAAAACCACTGACAAGATTGTCTTCCAGCATGTTTTGAAACTGCAGCATGGGGATGTCCCTTTCCAGGGGAAAAGCAACAGGCCAAATGTACTTTTGTATCGTGGATAGAATACACTGGAACACAGTAGTCACCACTATTTTGAATTATAACTTTACGCGTAACAATCATGTTGTAGATAGTGCTTCAAGAAGGTGCTCATGGGTCGGTCTGTATCATGATGTCTAACTCCTCAGTGTGTTGGTGGTGAGATACCACCCAAGCTTTCTTCCTCCATCCCTCCTGACAACCACAGACAAGAGAAGGAATCATTATAGTCTTCATCTCCTAACTGCTGCCCGTCCTACTCTCTCTTCTTTCTGGTCATTTTCATGTTCCTTCCCTATTTGTTACTCCCATGGCAACCACCTGTGAGACCACAGACCTTATAGATATTGTTAACCCTAAAGGCATCCTCCTCTGCTTCCTTCTCTTCCCCCGGAACCACTACTACCACCTCCTCAACCAGATTATTTAAAGTGTGCTCCAGCATGTAGATTACAGCAATATTGATGCTAATAGCGGCATTGTCACCACTAACCACCTTAGTAGCAATTAAGAAAAGAAGCAGAAATGTGCAGAGGTTCTTCATCTGTGTCCACTATGCAAGTGTGAATTGCACCACGTCTGTACTGCATTGTGCCAGGATATGCAAAATGTCATATTGCACCAGGTCTCGGCACTGCTGCCTCATCCAGGCTGGGACAGTGGTGTAGATATTTTTTGCTGTACCATCAGATTGAGGATGTGAGGCATGCAAGGCACATGTGTAGGGTTGACCTGGATAGGGCCACCACCAGGTTTGCAAAGTTATTGCACACGGCTTCCCCTGGCTACAGTTTGAACGTAGTCAACCATTGCTCAAACACGGCAGGGATAGCTGTACACAACTGTTGATCTGTATGACTGCATTCTCCAAGGCATATTAATTGAAACATTGCCTGACTGGGTTGTGAGCCCTAGCTGTGCAGTATGGAGGTGGGGGGGGTTCTTTCTGCAGTGTTGGAATGTGTGTTTCATTAAGGCCGGCGTCACACTAAATGTATGGAAAATTGATCCTAGTCTCCCAGCCGAGAGTTTCACAAGTGTTCTCCATATGGCCATCCGTGTGTAATGTGTGTGCAATGTGGTGATGGGATTTTCTCGCACCTATGTATTCACATGACATCCGTATAACATGTGTATGGCTTTACATTTCTCGCTGATTTTCCCCCTTGAATTAAATGCCTCAATGGGCTGAAATGAGGAAAATATGTGTGTATTTGTCGCAAACTACATGGATAGTCTGTGTGGAGTCCGAGTTTTTCTCACACCCATAGGCTTGCATTGGCGAGTCTCGAAAGATATGAGCGTACAATCACAAAATGCTACGATTTAACATGCAAGTTGAATACACCAGAGAAAAAATATGGTGATGAGAGCTGCCCAATAGATTAACACTGGTCCGAGTGCTTTTCAATATTTTCTCCATAGCACTTGTCCATATTCTATGGTAGTGTGACGCTGGCCTAAGGCATAGATTGAGGGCGCAGGTGGAGGCCTTAGAGGGGGTGGAGGAGGCAGAAGCACTGGAGGAGGTGTTAGATACAGAGGTTTGTTCCGCAAGACCTGAGAATTACAAGACTTGGTGACTAGTGACACCTTGCTGTCTAGTGGTTTGGTTCTCAATCTCCTGGTGTGTACCAGTTTAGTTCTAAAACCCCTGTTGTCTATTAGTTTAGTTCTCCATGTTCTGGGGTTAATTTGTTTTGTTCTGCTATCATAGCTGTTTAGTAGTTTAGTTCTCCAACCCCTGTTGTCTAATAGTTTAGTTATCCATTTTATGGTGTGTGGTGGTTTATTTCTCCATCCCCAAGAGCCCTGCAAATCTTGGGGATTGCAAGACTTGTGTAGCAGCCCCTTCCCCGAAAACCCCCATAGCCACCAAAGTCACCCATTGCCCAGTCTTCGAGATGTATCTCCCCTGTCAAGCTTGCTCATCCCGGTATCAGTATTGAAATGCACCCTGGCAGACATAGAATTTTTCAGGGAACGGGTGATGTTGTCTGCAACTGGTACTGAGGGACTGCGATGGTCATCAGCTTTCGAAAACCATCTGATTCCACAAGGGGGAAGGCCTGCATTTCTGTGGCCAACAGATTGGAGTGGTAAAGGAATAATCACAGATCACAGGTCATGAGTCATGCAGAAACAAGGGCTTTGATCTTTGTAGCCAAGAGCTCTCAGCTTTCCCAAATCATCGAGACAATGACACGATTGGGCGATAGTCATCCGAGGAGGCCGCAGTTCTCGGAAAACTAATAGTGAGTGTATGGCTTATCCATCTCCGGATTAGACCGCATGGAATGTGTAAATCACACCATACAATCACTGCTAATTCCACTATAACCTTACACTCCACGTTACCACTACCCATCCTGTTTTTAACCAAATAAATAAATACAGGTCAATTGGATGCCATTCTTCTTTTGAGGTTCACACTATATGGGTCTTCCATCCCCTCTCCCTCAGAGTAGAGGTCATTTACCGTCCCCATGGTTTACCCAACCACTTCCTTGACCACTTTTATGCATTGCTGCCACACTTCATGTCCTCGGCATTGCCAACCCTTATCCTGGGGGACTTCAACAGCCGTACCTCCCAAACTGCATCCCCTTCTATCTCTAGCCACTTCTTTTGGCCTCTCACAACTTTAAACCTCTAGAGCTGAAGGGGAAAAACATGGGTTTAATCTGTGCCGCCAAATATCTTGAGGGTCCAGAATTATTTACATACAAGAGTGTGGTTTATTCAATGCATTTTGAAGTACAATGACTTCTTCAGGAAATGTCACATACAACTGATGATGATGTTTTTCCCATTCATCTCTATAGTTCTGTCACCTAGTGAATCTGCTGCAGCAGATAATCCTATATGCTATAATATCAGCTTCATCTGGTGATGGCAATCTAATTGTATTAACCCCAATTATCTTGGAGATGACTCTATTTTGCACTTTTCTCTCCAACAGCAATTGGACTTTCAACCTCTGAGACACACAAAGATGCTATCACCCCTGAACAGGACTTTGTCCAGCTCAGTTCAATCTCCTACCTAGATAGCTCACTTCCTACCCTTTGTCCCTCACAACATCACCCCAGAGGACCCCTTGAAGCAGTGTCAGTCACCCTTGACCAAGTACCACAGGTGGCGTCACAAACTTTCATTACTTTATTTAAACCCCTTTAACCCCTTAATGACAGCCAATACGTCTTTTAACTGACCTGAGATATAAGAGAATAGCCTCCCCATACAGGTGACAATCCAGCAGCTGTCAGCTGTGCACTATAGCTGACAACTTGCTGTATCAGCCACGATCAGTGTTTGCACCATCCAAATCTGTTTAACCCCTTAGATGCTGCTGTCAATAGTGACTACATCATTATAAATGGTTAAAAGAGTGTGAGGGCTTCCTCTTTATCCAAATTAGTGCCCTCAGATCATTATTTTGTGGTCCTGATGTTTGCCATGGCAATTCATGACCAAATAGTGGCCTTACAGTCTGACGGCTGTAGTAACCTGTTCAGAAGTTAGAGGCATTTAGGTGGTAAAAATACACATTTCCATTTCTGTCATGCCACTTTGCATTAATTCCTGTTAAGCACCTGAAGGGTTAACAAACTAACTGACAGCAGTTTTCAATATGTCAGGGGGTGCTGTTTTTAAAATGATATCACGTTTGGGGTTTTTCCAATATATAGGACCCCTAAAGTCACTTTAAACATGGATAAGTCCTTAAAAAATAAATTTTGTAAATTTCCTTGAAAATATGAAAAATTGATGCTACATTTTTAAACCTCCTGAAATGCTAACAAAATAAAATAACATTTCACAAATGGTCCTGATGTAAAGCCAACATGTGGGAAATGTTATTTATTAATGGTTTGCTGTGGTGTGACCATCTGGATTAAAGAGATAATCATTCAAATTTAGAAAAGTGCAAATTTTTTAACATTTTTCTAAAATTGTTGATACTTTTTATAAATAAACACAAAACATATTGACCTAAATTTACAATTATCATAAAGTATAATGTGTCATGAAAAAACAATCTCAAGATCACCGGGATTTGTTGAAGCGTTGCAGAGTTATTACCACAGAAAGTGACACTGGTCAGATTTCAAAAATTTGGCTCCGTCACTAAGGGGTTAAAGACCGTCCCCTTTTCTTGGATGCCGCCATGACACATCCCTTTAAGTACCGGACCCAGCACCGAGTACCCCACGGCCCTGGCGGGCATTCCAACATGCATTGAGATTAACCTCTTTCGAAAATGTACATACCGGTGTATCCTATTTGCCAAATACATAGAGATGTACCTCTATATACAGGTGATTGTGCAGGTACAGCATATTTCTACTGGCCAATAACTGTGAGTTTGGCATAATTGACAGCATCGTAAATGAGAAAAATGCATGGACTGCGACCACCACAGTCCTGGGTGTTTACACATATCCATGCCTTGTGGAACAGTAATAATAACATTTCAAAAGGTTGTGAAAGGGAGGAGAATTCCTCCCACACCCTATTGCCCCCAGATGTGATAACGGGGTTCTGCTGGTAGTCATGGCACACGAGGGTTAAAAATAACTACAGCATCTCTGAGGTAAGGTATGGCACTGCTATAAGAGTTGCAGGGTATTATACCACTGAGCAAACTGTAAATTGATCAATACTCATAGAGGTACTATTATATAAAAAAGGGAAAAAAAAAACATTAAAAATAATTAGGAAAACAACCAACAAAATAAAAAACATAAAATTCAAGAGAAATTTTTTGACTTCGTATATAAAATGGTCACACTATTTACACATTAAAACATAAATAAAAGTCATGCAAAAATTGTAGCTTTTCATCTTTCCACCACTCAAAAAAAGTATACATAGGCAAATAACTCTATAGATAAACAAAAATGGTATAACTGAAAATTTTGCTAGAAAAACATAAAGAGCAGGCACCTCCCACACAGTATTTAAAAATAGGTGCTCCAAACCCATGTACCAATTAAAACATGTATAACATAGCAGGCATATTTAATAGGTTAAGCTTATTGAATGATAATTAAATCACCATTCCAGGTTTGTTTGATTTTTACACTTTAAATGTAAGCCCCTGCCCCCTTTCTTATACTCACCTTCCAGTGGCTTCACCTTTAAACTTCCTTTATATCAACCTGGGCCATCTGCACCTGCCTACTTGTATATCACCATTGCCCGTTTGCACCTATCTGCTTATATCTCAACCGTACCTGCCAACACTTGCCTGCCTGCATTTCGGCCATGTTTGCCAGCACCTGCCTGCCTGTATTAGTGCCATGCCCGCCTGCACCTGTGTGCCTATATTTTAGCTGTGCCCACCAGCACCTGCCTACCTTTATTTTATAGCAAATAGATAATGGCTGCACTCAATTTTTCTGTGCTAAAGCAAGGAAATGTGCAATACATGAAATGTGAATAGCATACTGGCTTGTGAAATCTATGAAAAAACACATGAGATGCTTAGCACAAGATTTGGCCAAAAATTGTGAGCCCATCCACCAAACGTCAAGGTAATCTCAGATCGGATGGGTACCTAACCTGTCTGCCTAGTGTGAACACTTACCTATGGCTAATAACATGGTAAAGCCTGCATTTATAGGAAGGTCGGAACCAACTGTGTTTGGATGTAATTAAAATCACAGCATGGTGAAGGGCGGGGCGTTCAAGTCAGAAAATATAGTACATAGTAAATATAGAAAAACTGACTGAACAGCCATCTAGTCTGAACTGGTGCATAACCAAAAAAAGTCTTATATAGCAAATAGATAATGTCTGCACTCAATTTTACTGTGCTAAAGCAAGGAAATGTGCGATACACGAAATGTGAATAGCATACTGGCTTGTGAAATCTATGAAAAAACACATGAGACACTTAGCACAATTTTTGGCCAAATCTTGTGCTAAGCATCTCATGTGTTTTTTCATAGAATTCACAAGCCAGTATGCTATTCACATTTCGTGTATTGCACATTTCCTTGCTTTAGCACAATAAAATTGAGTGCAGCCATTATCTATTTGCTATATATGGGTATGTGTCCACGTTCAGGATTGCATCAGGATTTGGTCAGAATTTTTCATCAGTATTTGGCCGGCGTCACACTGGCGAGTTTTACGGACGTAAGAGCGCAGAAACTACGTCCGTAAAACTCGCATAACATACGGCACAATTATTCTCAATGGGGCTGCTCCTATTAGCCGTATATTACGGTTCAGTATTATACGGCTTTCTACGGCCGTACAAAATCGCAGCATGCTGCGTTTGTCAGCGTACTGCGCAAAAAAATCGCCAATGAAAGTCTATGGGGGCGAGAAAAATACGGATTCCACACGGACCAGCAGTGTGACTTGCGAGAAATACGCAGCGCTGTTAGTGAAAAGTCGGTAATTCAATTGCCGGCTTTTCATTTCTCCTGCACAAACCCGACAGGATATGAGACATGGTTTACATACAGTAAACCATCTCATATCCCCCTTTTTTTTGCATATTCCACACTACTAATGTTAGTAGTGTGTATGTGCAAAATTTCAGCGCTGTAGCTGCTAAAATAAAGGGTTAAATGGCGGAAAAAATTGGCGTGGGCTCCCGCGCAATTTTCTCCGCCAGAATGGTAAAGCCAGTGACTGAGGGCAGATATTAATAGCCAGGAGAGGGTCCATGGTTATTGGCCCCCCCGTGGCTAAAAACATCTGCCCCCAGCCACCCCAGAAAAGGCACATCTGGAAGATGCGCCTATTCTGGCACTTGGCCACTCTCTTCCCACTCCCTGTAGCGGTGGGATATGGGGTAATGAAGGGTTAATGCCACCTTGCTATTGGAAGGTGACATTAAGCCAGATTAATGATGGAGAGGCGTCAATTATGTCACCTATCCATTATTAATCCAATTGTAGGAAAGGGTTAAAAAACACACACACACATGATTGAAAAGTATTTTAATGAAATAAACACAGCGGTTGTTGTAATAATTTATTGTTCTCTCAAATCCATTTGCAGTCCCTCGCTTGGCAACATAATAAACGCACAAGATACATACCTTCTGGTGTACTGTCAGGTCCAACGATGTAATCCATCTGAAGGGGTTAACTAATATTACAAGCAGGAGCCCTGCTATAATGCAGCTGTGCTCCGTGCTTGTAATTCCCCTGCGAATGAATGAAATGTAGGTCATTGACCTACATTTCATTCATTCGCGGTGATGCACCCCCTGGTGGATGTCCTCATATGACCTAAAGCGTGGGAAAAAGTTCCCAGGCTGCAGTTCATGAGAACATCCACCAGAGGGCGCCTCACCGCGAATGAATGAAATGTAGGTCAATGACCTACATTTCATTCATTCGCAGGGGAATTACAAGCACGGAGCACAGCTGCATTATAGCAGGGCTCCTGCTTGTAATATTAGTTAACCCCTTCAGATGGATTACATCGTTGGACCTGACAGTACACCAGAAGGTATGTATCTTGTGCGTTTATTATGTTGCCAAGCGAGGGACTGCAAATGGATTTGAGAGAACAATAAATTATTACAACAACCGCTGTGTTTATTTCATTAAAATACTTTTCAATCATGTGTGTGTGTGTTTTTTAACCCTTTCCTACAATTGGATTAATAATGGATAGGTGACATAATTGACGCCTCTCCATCATTAATCTGGCTTAATGTCACCTTCCAATAGCAAGGTGGCATTAACCCTTCATTACCCCATATCCCACCGCTACAGGGAGTGGGAAGAGAGTGGCCAAGTGCCAGAATAGGCGCATCTTCCAGATGTGCCTTTTCTGGGGTGGCTGGGGGCAGATGTTTTTAGCCACGGGGGGGCCAATAACCATGGACCCTCTCCTGGCTATTAATATCTGCCCTCAGTCACTGGCTTTACCATTCTGGCGGAGAAAATTGCGCGGGAGCCCACGCCAATTTTTTCCGCCATTTAACCCTTTATTTCAGCAGCTACAGCGCTGAAATTTTGCACATACACACTACTAACATTAGTAGTGTGGAATATGCAAAACAAAAGGGGATATGAGATGGTTTACTGTATGTAAACCATGTCTCATATCCTGTCGGGTTTGTGCAGGAGAAATGAAAAGCCGGCAATTGAATTACCGGCTGTTCACAGATATCGCGCTGAATGAAATCTAAATACAGAATATATATATATGTGTCTCAATGACATATATATATATATATATATATATATATACTGTATATATGTTTTAATGAACATTTGAGCACATAAATCCATTAGATGTCGGTTTTGCAAGCCTGCGCGAAAATCTCGCAGTACGGATGCCATACGGATTACATACGGAGGATGCCATGCGCAAAATACGCTGACACACCCTGACTACGGATCACTATTTTGGGAACATTTCACCGTATTTCGGCCGTATTACGGCCGTAAAATACGGACCGTATTGTCCTACGCCGAGTGTGACGCCGGCCTTTGTAAGCCAAAACCAGGAGTGGAACAATCAGAGGAAAGGTATAAAAGAAACATATGCTCCACTTCCGTATTTAGCACCCACTGCTGGTTTTGGCTTACAAATACTGATGGAAAATCCTGACCAAATCCTGATGCAATCCTGAACGTGGACACATACCCTAAGACTTTTTGGTTATGCACCAGTTCAGACTAGATTGCTGTTCAGTCAGTTTTCCTATATTTACCTTTATTTTAGCCATACTCACCTGCACCTGCCTTCCTGTGTTTTATCTGTACCCATCAGCACCTGCCTGCCTTTATTTTAGCCATGCCCGCCAGCACCTGCCTGAGTGTATTTCTGCTGTGTCCACAACACCTGCTTGCCTGTATATGAGCTGTGCCAACCTGCGCCTGCCTGCCTGTATTTCTGCCTTGCCCACCATCTCCTGCTTGCCTTTATATCAGCTATGTTGTGCCTGCCAGCTCCTGCATACCTGTATATCAGTTGTGCCCACCTGCACCTACCTGCCTGTATAACATCATACAGGGATCAGGGAAAGGGATTAGTGGTGCATCACCAGAATCCAAATGAACACAGGTGCCAGGAACAAGTGGCTGGATACCACTCAATAGCAACAGCAAAAAAGAAAAGGAAAAAATTCCAGCACCAGGCGTCTCTTCATAGAATCTTCAGTACTTTATTCTCATGTCAACAAAAAAAACATCATGCGGGGACGCAGCCCCTAAACGCCTGAGGCGTTTCGAGCAAAGTTCTTAGTCATAGGCATATGAACAATACATAAAAACATCATTATATACCCATTCCATTGGGTAAAACCATGTACACCTGTTGCTTGACATGATTGGTTTACATTCATTACAAAATCAAATGTGAGACAGCCTACCAGAAATCACGACACCTTCTCAGATTATCGCCTCCTTATCCACACAAAATAAGTTTGTGAGAGATATCCCTACTGACTCAATATAATGACTCTGTGGATTAGCCTGTGTGTTGTGCATCACAGCTGAGCATCTGGTACAATAACATCCAATACAACCTGTATATGATATATGTCACGGCTGAGCATCTGGTACAATAGCATCCACTGCAGTCTATTTGTGCTGTGTATCCTAGCTGAGCATATACTACAATAACATCTACTACAATCTGTGTATGTTATATTTCACTGCTGAGCATCCGTTACAATTTCATCTATTGCAGCCAATGCACACTGTGTATCACAGCTGAGCATCTGCTACAATATCACCCAATGCAACCCATGCATGCTGTGTATCACAGGCTACATTGGATGTTATTGTGGTGGATGCTCAGCTATGTATGCTGTGTATCACAGCTATACATCTCTTACAGTAATAACCAGCACAATCTGTGTATGATATGTTTATGTGTGCTATGTGTCACAGCTGAGCATCTGCTGCAATAGCATAATGAAGAAAAAAAAGTGTAGCCTGTGTGTTGCGCATCACAGCTGAGCATCTGCTACAATAATATCCAGGTAACAAACAAATGAACACATACAGCTATTAGAATACAACATGTTCAATTAGATAATATATATGTAAAAGTTTATTCCATAGCCGAGGTACTGGACTAGTACAGACCCACTGAAGTCAATATGAGAGCCACCACAAAAAAGATTCAGTGAAAAATAAGTCCAAAATAAATCATAAATATATTGCAAAAAATACATTTATTGGTGCAAAAAGGTCAACTGACAGAAAATATGGCTAAAAAGTGACAGACAATGCCGCACATACTGTATATAGGCGGTGATGGATACAATAATATCCAATACAGCCTGTGTATTACATGTGTCACAGCTGAGCATCTGTTCCAATATCATCTATTGCAGCCTATGTACACTGTGTATCACAGCTGAGCATCCGCTGCAATATCATCCAATGCAGCCCATGAATGTGTGTCACAGCTGAGCAACCGCCACAATAACATCCAATGTAGCCTATGTATGATGTGTATCACAGCTATACATCTGATACAATAATATCCAGCGCAATTTGTATATGATGTGCTTGTGTGTGCTATGTGTCACAGCTGAGCATCCGCTGCAATGTGTCCGCCGCTAGTCACAAAAAAAATAAAAATATATATATATATTATAATTATATACACTCGATCTGCCCACCGCTATTAATAAAAATAGCTAATGTCGCTGCGATAATTTAGCCCTGCAGGGAATCTCGCTCCCAACTCTATTATCCGATAGGCTTCCCTACACCTCAAAGTACGCTCCCAGTCCCCACCACGGGCCGGCTTCCCAACTCTCTCTATGCCTTTGACCCTCAGGGAACTTACATCTCCATTATGATTCTCCCGAAAATGTTTGGAAAGTCCCGACAATCCCCGATGGTTGACAGTGCCATCAGGCTTCGCAGCCGTAATGTGTTCTCCAATTCTTTTCTTAAGGGGTCTCACCATGCACCCTATGTAGTACTTATTGCACACCAAGCACATCGCCATGTAAACAACGTGTGTGATGTTACAATTAACCCCTTCACCCCAAAGCCTGTTTTCACCTAAGTGACACGGCCAATTTTTACAATTCTGACCACTGTCACTTTATGAGGTCATAACTCTGAAACGCTTCAACGGATCCTGGTGATTCTGAGAATGTTTTCTCGTGACATATTGTACTTTATGATAGTTGTAAAACTTCTTCGATATGACTTGCATTATTTGTGAAAAAAACCGAAATTTGTCGAAAATTATGAAAATTTAGCAATTTTCAAATTTTTCATTTTTATGCCCTTAAATTAGAGAGTTATATCACATAATATAGTTAATAAACAACATTTCCCACATGTCTGCTTTATATCAACACAATTTTGGAAACATAATTTTTTTTTGTTAGGGAGTTATAAAGGTTAAAAGTTGACCAGCGATTTCTCATTTTTGCAACAAAATTTGCAAAACCATTTTTTTTACGGACCACCTCACACTTGAAGTGACTTTGAGGGGTCTATATGACAGAAAATGCCCAAAATTGACACCATTCTAAAAACTGCACCCCTCAAGGTACTCAAAACCACATTAAAAAAGTTTATTAACCCTTCAGGTGGTTCACAGGAATTTTTGGAATGTTTAAAAAAAATTGAACATTTAACTTTTTTTTCACAAAATTTTTACTTCAGATCCAATTTGTTTTATTTTACCAAGGGTAACAGGAGAAATTGGACCAAAAAAGTTGCTGTACAATTTGTCCTGAGTACGCCGATACCCCACATGTTGGGGTAAACCATTGATTGGGCACATAGCAGAGCTCGGAAGGGAAGGAGTGCCATTTGACTTTTCAATGAAAAATTGGCTGGAATTGAGATCGGAACCCATGTCGTGTTTGGAGAGCCCCTGATGTGCCTAAACAGTGGAAACCCCCACACTTGACACCATTTTGGAAAGTAGACCCTCTAAGGAACTAATCTAGATGTGTGGTGAGCACTTTGAACCTCCAAGTGCTTCACAGAAGTTTATAATGTAGAGCCGTAAAAAAAAAATAATATTAATTTTCACAAAAAATGATATTTTTGCCCCAATTTTTTTATTTTCCCAAGGGTAGCAGGATAAATTGGACCCCAAAAGTTGTTGTGCAATTTGTCCTGAGTATGCTGATGCTTCATATACGGGGATAAACCACTGTTTGGGCGCATGGCAGAGCTCGGAAGGGAAGGAGCGCCATTTGACTTTTCAATGCAAAATTGGCTGGAATTGAGATCGGAACCCATGTCGTGTTTGGAGAGCCCCTGACGTGCCTAAACAGTGGAAACCCCCACAAGTGACACCATTTTGGAAAGAAGACCCCCTAAGGAACTTATCTAGATGTGTGGTGAGCACTTTTAACCCCCAATTGTTTCACAGCAGAGCAGAGCTCGGAAGGGAAGGAGCGCCGTTTGAAATGCAGACTTAGATGGATTGGTCTGCAGGTGTCATGTTGCATTTGCAGAGCCCCTGATGTACCCAAACAGTACAACCCCCCCACAAGTGACCCCATATTGGAAACTAGACCTCCCAGGGAACTTATCTAGATGTGTTGTGAAAACTTTGAACCCCCAAGTGTTTCACTACAGTTTACAACTCAGTGCCGTGAAAATGATTTTTAGCCCCCCAAATTTTTATTTTCCCAGAGATAATAAAATATATTTTTTTCCACGAAAATAATATTTTAGCCCCCACGTTTTTATTTTCCCAAGGGTAACAGGACAAATTGGACCCCAAAAGTTGTTGTCCAACTTGTCCTGAGAACGCTGATACCCCATATGTTGGGGGAACCACTGTTTGGGCGCACAGGAGAACTCGGAAGGGAAGGAGCACTGTTTTAGTTTTTCAAAGCAGAATTGGCTGGAATTGAGATCGGACGCCATGTCGCGTTTGGAGAGCCCCTGATGTGCCTAAACAGTGGAAACCCCCAATTGTAACTGAAACCCTAACCCCAACCCTAACCCTAGCCCTAACCCCAACCCTAATACTAGCCCTAACCCTAGTCCTAACCCTAGCGCTACTTTCACACTAGCGTTTTTTTGCATACGTCGCAATGCATCGTTTTGGCGAAAAAACGCATCCTGCAAAGTCATCTGCAGGATGCGTTTTTTCCGCATAGACTAACATTAGCGACGCATTGCTACGTATTGACACACGTCGCAACCGTCGTGCGACGGTTGCGTCGTGTTGTGGCAGACCGCCGGCAGCAAAAAACGTTACATGTAACTTTTTTTGTGCCGACGGTCCACCATTTCCAACCGCGCATGCGCGGCTGGAACTCCGCCCCCACCTCCCCGCACCTCACAATGGGGCAGCGGATGTGTGGAAAAACAGCATTCGCTGCCCCTGTTGTGCGGCGCTTGCACAGTATGCGTTGGTATGTCGGGCCGACGCAGCGCGACGGCCCCGTACCGACGCTAGTGTGAAAGTAGCCTAATGGGAAAATGGAAATAAATATATTTTTTAAAATTGTATTATTTTTCCCTAACTAAGGGGGTGATGAAGGGGGATTTGATTTACTTTTATAGCGTTTTTTGGGGCGGATTTTTATGGTTGGCAGCCATCACACACTAAAAGACGCTTTTTATTGCAAAAAATAGTTTTTGCATCACCACATTTTGAGAGCTATAATTTTTCCATATTTTGGTCCACAGAGTCATGTGAGATCTTGTTTTTTGCGGGACGAGTTGTTGTTTTTATTGGTACCATATTCGGGCACATGACATTTTTTGATCGCTTTTTATTCTGATTTTTGGGAGGCGGAATGAACAAAAACCAGCAATTCCTGAAATTCTTTTAGGGGGGGTGTTTATACCATTCCGCGTTTGGTAAAAAGGATAAAGCAGTTTTATTCTTCGGGTCAGTATGATTACAGCGATACCTCATTTATGTAATTTTTTTATGTTTTGGCGCTTTTACACAATAAAAACTATTTTATATAAAAAAATAATTGTTTTTGCATCGCTTTATTCTGAGAGCTATAACTTTTTTATTTTTCTGCTGATCATTCTGTATGGCGACTTTTTTTTGCGGGACAAGATGACGTTTTCAGCGGTACCATGGTTATTTATATCCGTCTTTTTGATCGCGTGTTATTCCACTTTTTGTTTGGCGGTATAAGAATAAAGCGTTGTTTTTTGCTTCGTTTTTTTTTTTTTTTTACGGTGTTCACTGAAGGGGTTAACTAGTGATACAGTTTTATAGGTGGGGTTGTTACGGACGCGGCGATACTAAATATGTGTACTTTTATTGTGTGATTTTTTTTTTTATTTAGATAAAGAAATGTATTTATGGGAATATTTATTTATTTATTTATTTATTTAGGATTTTTTTTTTTTTTTTACACATGTGGAAAATTTTTTTTTTACTTTTTTACTTTGTCCCAGGAGGGGACATCACAGATCGGTGATCTGACAGTGTGGACAGCACTCTGTCAGATCATCGATCTGACAGGCACATTGCAGAGGCTTGCCGGCGCCTGCTATGAGGAATTCAAGCAGGGTCATCTCAAGATGCGGCCATCTTGGATCCGGGGACTCCTTCCAGGTCACCGGAGCAGCGCGATCTTATCGCGTTGCTCCGGAGGGAGAGCGCAGGGAGCCCCCGTCCCTGCGCGATCCCCCTCTATGTCGCTGTCACTATTGACAGCAGCATCAGAGGGGTTAAATGCCCGCGATCGGCGATAGCACCGATCGTGGGCATTGCTGCGGGGTGTCAGCTGTCATATACAGCCGACACCCGCACCCGATCACAGTGGCACTCAGCGTGAGACTGCGGTGATCGGGGCGCCGTACTAGTACTGCGGCTGGCACTAATGCAGTGCTGGCAGCGCAGTACTAGTACGGCGCATGTCGGGAAGGGGTTAATAAATGCCTCTATATTTCTTGTTGGTCATACCATTACAAAATTCCTTTGTTCTTTCCATATGTCTACACAGGGTGCACTTTTTCCCCCACATTTATAACACCTTTTTGTTTCAACCATACAGGTCTCTTTTCTGCACTGACAAAAAGACTTGGGGATAAAATATTACCTAATGTTCTGGTACGCCTGGGAACACAACAATAGATTTTTTCAAGATTTTTTCCAAAGCCGAATCCTGATAGATAATGGGCAAAAACTTGTGCATCAGTGCAACAATGTTATTATAGTCAACACTATAGGTAGTGGAAAATGTAGGTATATTCTGTGCATTAACTCTGTCTATACGGTTTTCATCACCAAGTAAGGACTCCCTAATTCTCTCCTTTACCAAAGAATCCGCCCTTTGGAGCATCCATTTCTTATAACACCTATTTTTTAACCTCCTTTCAATCCTTTGATTTTCACTGGTTAGTGTCTGTTCTGTAGAACACAGTCTTTTTGCCCACACCAACTCCCCTATGGGCGAATTTTGTATCACATGCGGAGGATGACAACTTTACGCATGCAAAACGGAATTGCCACTTATAGGTTTCCTAAATAGGGTGGAGTGAATAATGCCCGACTCTGCATTACCTGTCAGTACAACATCCAGATAAGGAGCCTCTTCCACATGGACTTCAAAGGTAAATCTAATGTTTGCCCAATTTATATTTAGATAATCAATAAATTCAGCCAGGGGAGTGTGGGGATACATCGATGGAACCACGCCATATAATAATGGCATCATCTATGTATCTCCCCCACCATACCAGATGCTTCAAATATGGATTTGTTAGATTGTGTGCAAACTGTCTTTCCCACTGATAAAGTCTATAAGAAAGAAGAGCACTCATCCATCCGTGCAAAATATCCATTCTTTATTGTGGCATCACATCAAAATAGCAGGACATGACAGGGAGAAACAGTGGTTCCAAGCGACGACGGCCGTTTCGCCCTGCCGCGCTTCTATGGGTCTTGTCTTTCCCACTGAGCCATATAAATATTAGCCAAAGTGGGCAAAAAATTTGCCCCCATTGGATAGCCTTGCACCTGTAGATAATATGATGCATCAAACTTGAAGTAATTAGTGACCAGTAAATGCTGGACTGCCATGATAATAAATCTGTTAGTATCTGCTGGATACATGTTGGTCTGAAACAAAATATCACTTATGGCTGCCACAGCCAGTGTATGCGGGATACAGGAGTAGAGAGAGATAACGTCAAATGTTACCCATGAGTAGTCATGCAACCAAGTAATATTTCTGATGTTGGACAACAAATGTTTTGTGTCCTTAACCCTCCGTCAGGGGCAACTGATCTGACAGGCGCAGCTCACTTAGTTTCATTTCTCTATTTTCAGTGGTTTGTCTGGGAAACACCATCCTCCCAGTACCTTCCTAACTTTAAAGGCTGTGTGAAACCTGAGAAGCCTCTTGTGCTGCAGAGCTGCAGGAGATCAGATATCAGTGTTTTGGCTTCTCCAGCTCATTGCCTCTGAATGCGTCACACATTTGACGATTAGAATTTGCTGTTTTTATTAATCCCAATTGTTTTTTAGCTTGTTTTATGAATAGCTAGTGCTAAATTTGTGGATTTGTCATAAAAAGGTTTTGTTAGAAATAAGAGTGTGCTTCTCAGGCACATTGCGCCCTAACACATATTCTCTCTCTTGCTTCAGCTTTTCTTCTGAAATGGCGAGGAGAATATTTGACTTGTCAAATGCCCTTCACGTTGAGCAAGTGCAAAATATACTGATTAATGATGAGACAAACCCCGTACAGCTAGAAGATTTAGGGGAAGAAAGTGACATTGCTTCAGAAGATGATGTGGAAGAATGTCCAGATGTGTCTGATACAGGTCAAGATGGAGAGAGTGAGGAGGATGCTCAAGACATAGAAACATTACTTTTCTGGTTATTAAACATTTTTTTTTACACCTGATTATATGTATTCTCATTTATTACATTCCTATTAAGGTAACTGATCACTTTTAGAGCATTGAAATTTTAAAAAAAGGAAAATATAGCCAATTTTCTAGCCTGTGCCGGACAGGCGCAATGCCCCTAAACTCGTTATGAAACATATTGCCCCTGACGGAGGGTTAATATACCCTGTCATACGATTTACTATCGGCTGCAATTTCTTATCCACCCGTGTAGAAAGTCTCTCATTCAAGCTCCCAATTCCAGCAACAATAGGATGGAGAGGAGGAGGAAATTGAGCTTTGTGTACCTTGGGGAGGGCATGAAACACAGGACACTCAGGCTTCTCTACATATAAATGTTCCAAAGTCTTTTTAGAAATAGTCCCTAATGCCACTCTCTAACCCAAGAACACAGCACAGCTCCTCTTGCATCCTTTCAGCTGGATCACTAGATAGGGGGCGGTAAGTTTCAGCGTCCGACAACATTGACAAAATTTCTTTCTGATATAGAGTCTTGTCTAGCACCACCACTGTTCCCCTTATCAGCAGACCTAATAATAATGTAAATGTAGAAAAAGGAAGCAGCATCCGTTCCAGGTGAAAAAAATATAAAGACTCTTTATTCTGCCATAGTCACATACAACGTTTCGGCCATATTGGCCTTTATCAAGTATACAATGCATAACACCTGACCACCTTAAATAGTGTGGAGCCTGGACAAGCCCCAATCACTAACAGAGGGCGGCCCTACTATATTTACATAAATAAGTACAAAAAAGTGCAAAAAACCACATAAAATACAATTTTAAAACCATAATGTAATCAGTACAACAATACCACATCATATAATATAATAAATTCTCTACAGTAGGGAGGGGATGATCCGTTGTTCAGGCCCCAGACCAATCGCGGCGTTGCTGTTCCAGTTGTCATAGTAACCGCCCACTGGTTTGTCATGGTTCCCAATGGCAAGGGAACGTAAGAAACATATAAGTAACGAACGAGCTCTCGGGTGATGGAAACTCGAGTTGACCGTGAGCTAAATCTACCACACAACTAACAGTAGCCAGGGAGCATACCTACGGCTTCCTATATGCCACGCGCCAGCCGGAGGACTAACTACGCCTGGTAGAGGAAGAAAGAGAACTGGCTTACCTCTAGGGAAATACCCCAAAAGATGATAGCAGCCCCCCACATGTAATAACGGTGAATTAAGAGGAAAAGACATACACAGTATGAAAGTAGATTTAGCAAAGAGAGGTCCACTTACTAGATAGCAGAAGGATACAAAAGAGGACTTCACGGTCAACTGAAAACCCTTTCAAAAACCATCCTGAAATTACTTTAAGACTCCTGTGTCAACTCATGACACAGGAGTGGCAATTTCAGCCCGCAAGAGCTTCCAGCTACAGAGAATAACAAAACTGCAAACTGGACAAAAGGTACAAAACAAAAGGACAAAGTCCACTTAGCTGATCAGCAGACTAGTAGCAGGAACATGCAACCGAAGGCTCTGGTTACAATGATGACCGGCAAGGAAAAGACTGGAGAGCAAGGCTAAATACGAAACTCCCAAACACTGATGGAAGCAGGTGAACAGAAGCAGCAAAGTGCAAACAAGTCACCAGTACCACCAGCAACCACCAGGGGAGCCCAAAAAGCGGATAGACAACAGTACCCTCCCCTTAAGGAGGGGGCACCAAACCCTCACAAGAACCGCCAGGGCGATCTGGATGAGCCCTATGAAAGGCACGAACCAAATCCGAGGCATGAACATCAGAGGCAGTTACCCAAGAATTATCTTCCTGACCATAGCCTTTCCATTTAACCAGATATTGAAGTCTCCGTCTGGAAATACGGGAGTCCAAGATCTTCTCTACGACGTACTTCAATTCACCCATTCTTAATTCGCACCAAATTATACGCCCCACGAAGATCAATCTTAGAGAACCACTTAGCCCCCCTTATGCGAGCAAACAAATCAGTCAGCAAAGGCAACGGATACTGATATTTGACTGTAATTTTATTCAGGAGACGATAATCAATACAAGGCCTCAGAGAGCCATCCCTTTTAGAGACAAAGAAAAAAACAGCTCCTAAAGGAGATGAAGAAGGACGAATGTGTCCCTTTTCCAGGGACTCCTTAATATACTCGCGCATAGCAGCATGTTCAGGTACAGATAGGTTAAACAAACGACCCTTTGGAAATTTACTGCCAGGAATCAGATCTATGGCGCAATCACAATCCCTGTGAGGAGGGAGTGAACCAATCTTAGGCTCTTCAAAAATATCACGATAATCAGACAAAAATGCCGGAATCTCAGATGGAATAGATGACGAAATGGACACCATAGGAGTGTCCCCATGAGCCCCCCGACATCCCCAGCTTAACACAGACATAGTCTTCCAGTCAAGGACTGGGTTATGAGACTGTAACCATGGTAATCCAAGCACCAAAACATCATGTAAATTGTACAACACAAGGAAGCGAATCACCTCCTGATGGTCTGGAGTCATACGCATAGTCACTTGCATCCAGAACTGTGGTTTATTACAAGCCAAAGGTGTAGAATCAATACCCTTCAGAGGTATAGGGACTTCCAGAGGCTCTAAATCAAACCCACAGCGCCTGGCAAAGGACCAGTCCATAAGACTCAGAGCGGCGCCAGAGTCCACATAGGCATCCACGGTAATAACTGATAATGAACAAATCAAGGTTACAGACAAAATAAATTTGGACTGTAAAGTGCCAATTGAAATGGACTTGTCAACCTTCCTAGTACGCTTAGAGCATGCTGATATAACATGAGCAGAATCACCACAATAGAAGCATAACCCATTTTTACGCCTATAATTCTGCCGCTCGCTTCTGGACATAACTCTGTCACATTGCATTTTCTCTGGCGTCTCTTCAGAAGATACCGCCAAATGGTGCACGGGTTTGCGCTCCCGCAAACGCCGATCAATCTGAATTGCCATAGTCATGGACTCATTCAGACCTGTAGGCGCAGGGAACCCGACCATAACATCTTTAACGGCATCAGAAAGGCCCTCTCTGAAATTTGCCGCTAAGGCGCACTCATTCCACTGAGTAAGCACAGACCACCTACGAAATTTTTGGCAGTATATCTCCGCTTCATCTTGCCCTTGAGATAGGGCTATCAAAGCTTTTTCAGCTTGAATCTCCAAATTAGGTTCCTCATAAAGCAACCCTAAAGCCAGGAAAAACGCATCCACATTGAGCAACGCAGGATCCCCTGGTGCCAATGAAAATGCCCAATTTTGAGGGTCACCTCGCAGCAAAGAGATTACAATCTTAACCTGCTGGACAGGATCTCCTGAGGAGTGAGGTCTGAGAGAAAGGAATAATTTACAATTATATTTGAAATTCAAAAACCGAGATCTATCTCCGGAAAACACCTCTGGTGTAGGAATTTTAGGTTCAGAAATAGGAGTATGCATAACAAAATCTTGCAAATTTTGAACCTTCGTAGCAAGATTATTTAAACCTGCAGCCAAACTCTGAGGATCCATCTTTAAACAGGTGAGCTCAGAGCCATTCAAGGATTAGAAGGAGAGAAAAGCAAAGGCTGTAATTAGAGCTGAAATACAACTGATCCAACTATGGAGCAAACATAGGAAAAAAAAAAAATCTACAGACTTCTTTTTTCTCTCCTTTCTTCTGCCAATAAGTTTAACACTGGCCAGTCATACTGTCATGGTTCCCAATGGCAAGGGAACGTAAGAAACATATAAGTAACGAACGAGCTCTCGGGTGATGGAAACTCGAGTTGACCGTGAGCTAAATCTACCACACAACTAACAGTAGCCAGGGAGCATACCTACGGCTTCCTATATGCCACGCGCCAGCCGGAGGACTAACTACACCTGGTAGAGGAAGAAACAGACCTGGCTTACCTCTAGGGAAATACCCCAAAAGATGATAGCAGCCCCCCACATGTAATAACGGTGAATTAAGAGGAAAATACATACACAGTATGAAAGTAGATTTAGCAAAGAGAAGTCCACTTAGCTGATCAGCAGACTAGTAGCAGGAACATGCAACCGAAGGCTCTGGTTACAATGATGACCGGCAAGGAAAAGACTGGAGAGCAAGGCTAAATAGGAAACTCCCAAACACTGATGGAAGCAGGTGAACAGAAGCAGCAAAGTGCAAACAAGTCACCAGTACCACCAGCAACCACCAGGGGAGCCCCAAAAGCGGATACACAACACTGGTTATTCTGTCCTTCATCTCCATGTAAAGTAATCTTAGATCGCATCCGATCTTCATGCCAATACGTAACCTATAGGTCATAAAACCCCCGCATATCATAAACATTTCTCACATCTACCTCCAAATCCGCCGATCAGGAACCGCCAGAGCAGGCGTGTGGGGACATCACATGTCAGCGGTCACATGACCGCAACAACGATGGGCACCACAACGCATGCGCAAGCCGCGCCGGACCAGACACCGCTCCCAGCAATGTTAGGGCTGACATGCAGCCTCGTAGGAGACAGGGAGGATCCAGGGCAGTGCGTCCTGTCCAACCCCCAATCCCCACGTGACGCCACAGTCCCAACATGCACGGGAGGACCGGATATAGCCAATTCCATGGCAACAAAGGCATATATAAATATAAACATAGATAACGATTTGACACATAAAAGGAGAGAAACCAAAAGGCATCTTATGGCTAGCCCAAAAGGCAGGACAACATATCATTTGCTCAAAACCCCCCAGATATTAAATATCAGATGTAATATAGGAAAAACAATTAAAAACACACACTTATAAATAAATATACAGATTCAGGCGCCACCTATACAGAGGGGGAATTAAGAGATACATAATTGTAAATTGTACTCGATATTCAACCCTTTCGGTTGCAAAGTCTCCAATATGGAGATCCATCTGAGCTCTTTTTGTTTCAATAGCCGTATCCTATTCCCACCCCTTCTAAGTAATGGGACCCCATCAATCACTCTGAATCTCAATTGATTCACAGAGTGCCGACACTCAACAAAATGTTTAGGGACAGGTAGTTCAAGTAATTTGGTTCTTATTGTGCTCTTATGCTTGCTTATACGTGCCCGAACCTCCATCGTGGTCTCCCCTACGTACATCAGTCCACAAGGACATACAATCAAATAGACCATGAAACTGGAGGAGCACGTATAGCGATCTTTAATTAGAAATTTTTTTCCGGTACGAGGGTGATAAAAACTGTCACCCTTCAGCATATTATTACAGCAGGCACAGTTGAGACAAGGAAAATTGCCCATCCTGGGTGGACATAAAGTCCTTTGGAGGGCAACTTTCCTGGTCCCAAGATCAGATCTGACCAGCCTGTCTTTCAAGTTACGTCCCCTTCTATAAGAAAGAATAGGTCGTGAATGAAATTGATCAATCTGCGGTAGCCCTCTGTTCAAAAGACCCCAATGCTTATTTAAGATATTGGCAATCCCCCCACTTACTGGGCAATAGGTTGACACAAAAGGAACCCGTTTCTGCATTGCTCTATTTTTCTTTGTTTGTAGCTCACTGTTTGGTATTTCGGTCACCCGATTCTTGTGGGAAATGACCTTCTTTTCAGGATAACCTCTACAAATAAACTTGTTACACATTTCATCCAACCTGATGTCGCATATTTCATCATCGGACACAATGCGACGTACCCGTAGCAGCTGGCTCCAAGGGAGCGAATCCATCATCCTCTTCGGATGATAACTCCCATACTCCAAAAGACTGTTTCTATCGGTTGTCTTCACGAATAAATCAGTGTATAGTCTATCATCTTGCTTATATACCACAGTGTCTAAAAACTGTATTCTATCCACAGAGTGGGTAACAGTAAATTTTAACTGTGGATGTACATTATTCAATTCAGATAGAAAATCAAAGAGATCAACTTGGGTCCCTTCCCATATACAAAAGATGTCATCGATGTAGCGCCACCAAGCTCGGACGTGGCGCCAGTAGCTGGAATTGTACACAAATTGGTCCTCAAGTACCGCCATATAGATGTTAGCGTACGTGGGGGCCACATTGGACCCCATGGCGGTACCCCTCAACTGGAGATAGTGGTCATCCCCAAAGAGGAAAAGGACTTTATGTCCACCCAGGATGGGCAATTTTCCTTGTCTCAACTGTGCCTGCTGTAATAATATGCTGAAGGGTGATAGTTTTTATCACCCTCGTACCGGAAAAAAATTTCTAATTAAAGATCGCTATACGTGCTCCTCCAGTTTCGTGGTCTATTTGATTGTATGTCCTTGTGGACTGATGTACGTAGGGGAGACCACGATGGAGGTTCGGGCACGTATAAGCAAGCATAAGAGCACAATAAGAACCAAATTACTTGAACTACCTGTCCCTAAACATTTTGATGAGTGTCGGCACTCTGTGAATCAATTGAGATTCAGAGTGATTGATGGGGTCCCATTACTTAGAAGGGGTGGGAATAGGATACGGCTATTGAAACAAAAAGAGCTCAGATGGATCTCCATATTGGAGACTTTGCAACCGAAAGGGTTGAATATCGAGTACAATTTACAATTATGTATCTCTTAATTCCCCCTCTGTATAGGTGGCGCCTGAATCTGTATATTTATTTATAAGTGTGTGTTTTTAATTGTTTTTCCTATATTACATCTGATATTTAATATCTGGGGTTTTTTGAGCAAATTATATGTTGTCCTGCCTTTTGGGCTAGCCATAAGATGCCTTTTGGTTTCTCTCCTTTTATGTGTCAAATCGTTATCTATGTTTATATTTATATATGCCTTTGTTGCCATGGAATTGGCTATATCCGGTCCTCCCGTGCATGTTGGGACTGTGGCGTCATGTGGGGATTTGGGGTTGGACAGGACGCACTGCCCTGGATCCTCCCTGTCTCCTACGAGGCTGCATGTCAGCCCTAACATTGCTGGGAGCGGTGTCTGGTCCGGCGCGGCTTGCGCATGCGTTGTGGTGCCCATCGTTGTTGCGGTCATGTGACCGCTGACATGTGATGTCCCCACACGCCTGCTCTGGCGGTTCCTGATCGGCGGATTTGGAGGTAGATGTGAGAAATGTTTATGATATGCGGGGGTTTTATGACCTATAGGTTACGTATTGGCATGAAGATTGGATGCGATCTGAGATTACTTTACATGGAGATGAAGGACAGAATAACCAGTGGGCGGTTACTATGACAACTGGAACAGCAACGCCGCGATTGGTCTGGGGCCTGAACAACGGATCATCCCCTCCCTACTGTAGAGAATTTATTATATTATATGATGTGGTATTGTTGTACTCATTACATTATGGTTTTAAAATTGTATTTTATGTGGTTATTTGCACTTTTTTGTACTTATTTATGTAAATATAGTAGGGCCGCCCTCTGTTAGTGATTGGGGCTTGTCCAGGCTCCACACTATTTAAGGTGGTCAGGTGTTATGCATTGTATACTTGATAAAGGCCAATATGGCCGAAACGTTGTATGTGACTATGGCAGAATAAAGAGTCTTTATATTTTTTTCACCTGGAACGGATGCTGCTTCCTTTTTCTACATTTGTGAGTATTGTCCAAAATTGGATCCTTGGACTTTGGAGCGTGCATCCTAACACTTCGGTGCTGTTGGTTATGTTTTTTTATATTTTTTCTAATAATAATGTAAGGATTCTCACTTAACTCCTTGCATGCCTGTTTTTCTTGTACGGACATATTGTCCATATAAACTGCATCAGATTTCAACAAATTAATTATCTCATTCTCTATGGCTGTTTGGAACATGTCCATAGCTGGAACACGGGATGCTACAGGGTAATAAAAAGGATTAGACACAATGGTATCATCTGTTTGCTCCCTGTCAGCCATCTCAGCGTTAGGGTACCGTCACACAGTGCCATTTTCATCGCTACGACGGCACGATTCGTGACGTTGCAGCGTCGTATGATTATCGCTCCAGCGTCGTAGACTGCGGTCACACGTTGCAATACACGGCGCTGGAGCGATAATTTCATGACGTATTTGCGATGTAGAAGCCGTTGGTTACTGTGCGCACATCGTATACAACCTGTGTCACACGATGCAATCATGCCGCCACAGCGGGACACTAGACAACGAAAGAAAGTTTCAAACGATCTGCTACGACGTACGATTCTCAGCGGGGTTCCGGATCGCAGTAGCGTGTCAGACACTACGATATCGTAACGATATCGCTAGAACATCACGAATCGCGCCGTCGTAGCGATGAAAATGGCACTGTGTGACGGTACCCTTAGATGTTGTATCCAGTTCTAATAAAGTAGATAACACAATTTGATCACTGACGGTAGCAGACAAAGGAACAACCTCGATCACACCAGCAACTTGGGTTTGATTACCCACAGTATCAAATGTAATATCTGCACATTAATCTTTGTAGAAATGCCTTTTAATAGTCAAAAGTCTCACAAACTTATTTATATCGCGTATTGTTTGAAAGAGGTTACCTCTGCAAGATGGGACAAAACCTAGACCTTTTTTCATTACATTAATCTGAGCCTCAGATAGTACACATGCTGACAGATTTAAGACAGTAAAGTCCTCTTGTTTAATAAGTCCATTCATATGTTCCTCTTCCCTCGCAGAGGATACTGATGATAAACCCTTTCTTCTCCTCCATCAGCCCAACGTAGTTTCCCCTTTCTTCCCCCTTTTTTGGGGGGTTATCATGGGGAGCTTGATCATTGTCCATCGGTGGAATAGAAGCCAATAAAGGTACGGAGATAGAAGGAGGTGTAACATACTCCGGGGATGAGAAACTAACCCTGGGAATATGATGTGGAGTATTCTTAGGGGTACGGTCCAGATTTGTATAATTTTTAAATATAGATCTTGGTCTCCTTGGAGTTGACTTCCTCCAGGCATATACCATATCGGACTTGTAATCCTGACAATCCCGGGTAAATTTGGACTTTTTCATAGTCATGATGGAATTTTCAAGATCGTCAATTTTTGATGTAAGCGCCTTTTAAAACTATCATATTCTGAATGTTTAGCAAATGTCATTAAAGAAATCTCAGTCTCTTTGATCAGGCTCTCAAGCTCTTTTAGTTTTGCAGCCTCCTCTGAAATAATTAACGACATCAGCTTGATAGAACAATCGCTTAATACATCATTCCATCTTTTTGCAAATGTCTCATTATTAGTGTTGAGCATTCCAATACTGCAAATATCGGGTATCGGCCGATATTCACTGTATCGGAATTCCGATACTGAGTTCCGATATTTTTGTGATATCGGAAATCGGAATCGGAAGTTCCTATAATTTCCCAGGCGTGTGCGGTGCGTATGGTTCCCAGGGTCTGGAGGAGAGGAGACTCTCCTTCAGGCCCTGGGATCCATATTCATGTAAGAAATAAAGAATAAAAATAAAAAATATGGATATACTCACCCCTCCGACAGACCCTGGACCTCAGCGGTGCAGCTGGCAGCCTCCGTTCCTAAGAATGCAGTGAGTGTAGGACCTGCGATGACGTCGCAGCTTGTGATTGGTCGTGTGAGCGGTCAAATGAGCGGTCACGCGACCAATCACAAGCCGCGACGTCATCAAAGGTCCTTCACTCTGCATTCTTAGGAACGGAGGCAGACGCTTGCAGCGGTGACAGCCAGGGGCCGTCCGAGGGTGAGTATTTCCATATTTTTTATTTTTATTCTTTATTTTTTACATGAATATGGATCCCAGGGCCTGAAGGAGAGTTTCCTCTCCTTCAGACCCTGTGAACCATCCAGGATCACTTCCGATATTTGTGTCCCATTGACTTGTATTGGTATCGGGTATCGGTATCGGCGATATCCAATATTTTTTAGATATCGGCCAATCCAATCCGATACCGATACTTTCAAATATCGGAAGGTATCGCTCAACACTACTCATTATATACTATGATAGGTACCTTCTTAAGGTGCAGTCCTCTGGGAACCATATGATGGTCTATATATTTTTCCAGTGTGACTGAGTCCCACCACATTTTTAGATGTTGAGTGGTGTGTTTTTCCAAGATACCAAAAAGCTCTTGAATGCTCTGTCCATTCTGATATTGCAGCGGATGCTCAGCTGTGATACACAGTGTGCATAGGCAGCAATAGACGATATTGTAATGGATGCTCAGCTATGACACATAACATACACAGGTTTTACTAGATGTTATTGTAGCATATGCTCAGCTGTGACACACAGCACAAATAGACTGCAATGGATGTCATTGTACCAGATGCTCAGCCGTGACATATATCATATACAGGTTGTATTGGATATTATTGTACCAGATGCTCAGCTGTGATGCACAACACACAGGCTAATCCACAGAGTCATTATATTGAGTCAGTAGGGATATCTCTCACAAACTTATTTTGTGTGGATAAGGAGGCGATAATCTGAGTAGGCGTTGTGGTTTCTGGTAGGCTGTCTCACATTTGATTTTGTAATGAATGTAAACCAATCATGTCAAGCAACAGGTGTACATGGTTTTACCCAATGGAATGGGTGTATAATGATGTTTTTATGTATTGTTCATATGCCTATGACTAAGAACTTTGTTCGAAACGCCTCAGGCGTTTAGGGGCTGCATCCGCCATGTTTTTTTGTTGACATGAGAATAAAGTACTGAAGATTTTATGAAGAGACGCCTGGTGCTGGAACTTTTTACTTTCCTTTTTGCTGTCACCTGCCTGTACACCAGCCGTGTCCACCAGCACTTGCCTGCTTGTACTTCTGCCATGCCTGCCTGAAAATCAACTGTGCCTGCCTGCTCCTACCTGCCTGTATATCAGCCATGCCCACCAGCACCTGACTGACAGTATTTTAGTCATACCCGCCAGCAATTGCCTGCCTGTATTTCTGTTGTGCCCACCAGCGCCTGTTTTCCTGTATTTCAGCCATTCTGGCCTGCCTGTATTTCTGTTGTGCCCGCCAGCGCCTGTTTGCCTGTATATCAGCTTTACCTGTTTGAATGTCAGCCATGCCCACCTGCACTTACCTGCCTGTATATAAAAAGTACTGAAGAAAAACAGAAAACCGAGCCGCAGTATGACTTGAAAACATGCATGATGTATGAGCATGTTCACACTGGCCATGGAAACAAACACAACCAAAGAAAGACAATGTGTGTATATACCCTAATGAAAATAAATAAGTAAAAAGGCAAGTACATTAATTAATTAACATTGGGTACTTAGTAAACACTGTTTTTGATCACAAAAAGCATAAAACTGTCCCACTGAGACAAGGTGCACACTTACTAAGTATCCTATGTTAATTATTTTATGCACTTGCTGTTTACTTATTTAGCTATAGCAGGGTTTTTTGCTCATTTTGTTACTTGTAGGTTTTGTGCGCTTTATGGCCAATGTGAACATGCGTTTATGTGCTTCATGTACACCAACTTGATCCAAGCTCAATTTTTGTGTTCTCCTTTGCATTCTGTGCAAGTCGGGGCGTGGCCTACCATTTCTGAGCTGGTAATTACATTTCAAAGCTTCCCCAGACTGGTGTCCATAGATTGGGAAATGGTCCTTTTGTCTGCCCTTATTCACACACTGAGGTCAACTCTGACAGATGGTAAGGTGTTTAATATTAGACAGCGTAGGACCTTGAAGATGGTGGGATGGCTTTTATGCTATTTTTGATCAAAAACAGTATTACTAATAACCCTGACTTATTTAAATGAACTTGTTTTTTACTTTTTTAGTTACAACAGGGTTGTTTGCTCATTTTGTTTATTGCAGGTTTTGTGAATGATTATAACGAGTCTAGCGTACAACTATACTCCATCGGTAACCATTGATCTCTGATTACCCCATTGTGTGCTAACTAAAACCGCAAAAGAAGTGATAATCTGCTGGATAAACTAGGATGTAAAGTAATTGTTACTAGTTATTGGGAAGCCCGATTGGCTGCATAAAACTACATTAGCACACTCTCTGATGCTTCTCCTGTGTAAAAAATATTGTGAGGCAAGGTTTTTTATTTTATTTATTTTTTTTAGAATCAAATCTAAAAGTGTTCGTGACAGCAAATTTCAGGGATTTTGACTCTTACTCGATCCTCTGTGGATTAATCTGGTCATCTCCTGTAGAATGTAAGCCCGCAAGGGCAGGGTCCTCGCCCCTCTGTATCAGTTTGTAATTGTTAGCTTGCTTACTGTCAGTGATATCTGTAATTTGTATGTAACCCCTTCTCATGCACAGCACCATGGAATCAATAGTGCTACATAAATAAACAATAATAATAATAATCTCTACCAATGACCATGAAACTGCCAATCTAAATTGAATCTACGACTGGGAACCTTATTCACTTAGGACATCAAAATGCCCTATCCCAATGATCCTCTGTTGTGCATGTGCATCATATAACATGTATTTTTGTTTATTGTATCTTATTGTATGACCATATTGTTGGGCTATCTTTAGGATATACCATACATATTAGTTTGGCAACCCCATTGACCAGCTGCTTGATGGACCAAAGTGCTATGAAAAACACTGCACCCTTCCATTGTTTACCAGGTATACAGAAGCTTTGTATTTTAGTAGTACTTGTGCCTGATAATTCAATTCACATGTCAGCACGGCTCAGCTCTAATATCTGACACAGCTGCATAAAAAAATATGGAGCTGTACTGTGTGGAGTAGTTTGCACAATGAAAGGACACAAAGTACCAAAGTCTTATAATAGGGAGATCTTTGAGGGTTCAAAAATATAAAAAACCTTCAATCTACAATTGATATCTATTCTACTTTTAAAGGACCAGAGGAAAAAAATATTTAACTAAAGTTGTATAGTACCATGAATTTTGAAGATCCAATAGTATACTGAAAAAAAAATGCTTCTTTTTTTCTTGGCTTGACAAGAATCACTCAGTGTTCATAAAACAACCCATCTATCTGCATTACTGCATTGTGTCATGAAGAGCCCACATGATAAACTGTTTCTGCTTCTGGATAACCTGGTAATGTACAACACTTAACAACCTAGTAAATGATGTTGTGAGTGACACACATTATGCGCGAAAGACACATAAAAAAGTCTGTTTTAGGCCATATTATAATATAATAGTGTACTTTATTTTATGATGATATATTATAACATTTTATGGTCTTCAAAGAAGCTGTGAGAAATACCTGGGTCAGTTTCATAAAACTATTTGCATTTTACAAGAATTGATCATTGTGGTGCTTTACATTTTTCCTGTTTATGAGCATCATAAATGTTTATTCTATTTTTTTCCTTGGCTTTCTGCAACTTATTTTGTAGAGTTTGGCTCGAATTGACAAATGACAGCAGCGAAGAATGTTTTCCTACAGCATGTTCTGAACCTATAATTGTTTATTTTGTCTTTTTTGGCCAGGAGTTTTATTTTTTTTGCAATGTTAATGAGAATATTTTGTAGCTAATAAAATTACTTATTTATGAAACAAGATATCCCTGAGTTCTGAAAGAATGACATTTATATATATGTGAAGATCTTTTAGTTTTGTAATATGTGAATACTATGTTGACAATAAATTGCTTCTGCATTGCACTGAATACTTGCATTCCTCTTCATTCTTTATACCATGCCTTTATGATACCACATGATGGCAGTGTGACTCACTGATTTAAAAAAAAACAAAAAACATTTGCATGTAAACCTGAAGATCAGGCTTTTATGAGTAAAGAGTTATTTTTTCATTAGGTGACGTCTTTATGCATTAAGTACCTTCATATATGTCAAGTAGGACTACATCTTTGTGCATTGTAATGAAAAAAATATTCTTACTTTATACTGTAGGTGTTGATCTACCTATTATTTTCATTTCTTTTGTTATAAAAATGATATTACCATGAGTATTATATGTGTATACTGTGTGTAAATATACAGTGCTCAGCTTAAATGAGTATACCTCTTTTGGCAAGTAAGCTTTTAATTGATGTCTCAATGAATACAAGAACCAGTTCCAAAATGTTGCCAAGACTGAGCTTCATAGAACATTTTTTAACCCATAACATGAAAGTAAGTTTAATATTTAGTGATGAGCGAATGTATTTGTTACTATTCGCTATTCGCAAAGAAAGTACGGTTTTCGGGTTACTCGCTACATTGTGAGTATTTGTGTACTCGCCTCGCTATATTCGGATATCCCGCCCTGCAGTTTTAGCGCCTCATTTGCAGCCACTAAACATGCTGAGCTTTAACCAATCACAGTAATGCCACAGACATCTAAGTTGTGGCATTACTGTGATTGGCTGGCCGCCCAGCATCATAGGTAGCATTGAAGCCCTGCTGCCGCCATTTTTAGCACATTGCATCCGGAGCCTGCATTCTACAACCATAGGCAGAGATGACTCAGCTGCTAAGGAGAGTTTTTTGGCCTCCTGATAACACAAAAGCCCTTTTCAGAAGAGTAGGGCGAGAGAGCATGGACAGTTTAAATGAGCCGGTCACTGTCTCCATAATACCGCAAAAAATAGCTCTTTTCATAGCTGAAGGCACACAACTAAGTCAGAGTACAGGGAAGGAGAGATTGTGTATTAGGTAGGGAGAGGTTAAGGTGTTCTTCCAGTGTCCATCTTAAAACAGCTAGCATTTAGTGCGGCCTTTTTTTTAAACCACCGGTCTATTTTCCCTGCTGTGTTGGAGGTCAGAGCCTGGCTTCTGCTGTCCACATTATTCCAATTAAAAAGGCGGCTAGTGCTCTACGCAAAGCAGTAATCCAAACATTTCCTACTGCCTGCAACCAAGCACACATCAGACCATTTTCCCCCATTTTTGGGGTCAGACCCTGCCTTCTGCTGTCCACATTAGTCCACTTAAAAAGACATTTAGGCTATGTGCCAACGTTGCGGATTCATGTGCGGATTCTTCAGCGCAGATGTTGAAAAATGCGCAGGTAAAACGCACTGCATTTTACCTGCGGATTACCAGCATTTTTTATGTGGATTTCACCTGCGTTTTAACAACTGCGGATTCCTATTGAGGAGCAGGTGTAAAATGCTGCGGAATCCGCGCAAAGAACTGACATGCAGCGGAAAATTAACCACAGCGTTTCCACGCTGTATTTTCCGCAGCATGTGCACTGCAGATTCTGTTTTCCATAGGTTTACATGGTACTGTAAACAGAATGGAAAACTGCTGCAAATTTGCAGCGTCCAAACTGCTGTGGATCCGCAGGCAAATCTGCAATGTGTGCACATACCCTTAGTGCCCTACGCAAAGCAGTAATGCAAATATTTCCTACTGCCTGCAACCAAGCACACACCAGACCATTTTCCCTGCTGTTTTTTGGGGGTCAGAGCCTGCCTTCTGCTGTCCACATTAGTCCACTTAAAAAGGTGGTTAGTGCTCTTCGCAAAGCAGTAATCCAAACATTTCCTACTGTCTGCTACCAAGCACACACCAGCAGGGCTGCCACTAGGAATTTTGGGGCCCCGGGGGCATGGCCTAGCACATGATGTGAGCAGTCAGCTTCTAGAGCTCCTCAGCTGTGACCCTGCATTTATCCTGAAGATAAGATCTCTCTGGGAGCTGATAACGCGTTGTGTGGCTGAGGGAGGTTACCAGAGGTCAGCCCCGACGTGTGGTGCTGTGCAGAGCTGCAGATCTGGTCCGGAAAAGGCAGCAGGATGCCAAGGCGGGAGCGGTGACCCGGAACCAAGATGGCGCCGACAGTGTGGAGGCAGCTGAGAGAGCAGATGCTGCAAATGCCTCATATGCAAAGAGGCTAGAAGTGGCTGCTAAGCTTGAAAAGTATGCCTGGGTGGACAGAGCAGGGAAAGAGCTGGCTGAAGAGAAGGAGGAAAAAGCTGGAGAGAAAATGAAAATGCAAGGAGAAGGTTCGGAGGATGACATGGTACAGGGGGGCCAGAGGGGGAGGAAGGAAGGCGGGAAAATGATGGTGTGGAGCAAGAAGCTGTGGAGGAGCTTATAACAGGGGAACCCACTTTGCGAGACATTTATGATCTGATCAGATCATGCAAAACTGCGATAACAACTCTCACTCACAGAGTGGATGGGACTATAGCAGAAGTTAATACAATAATGGCAGACATGACTAAAATGGATAAGAGAGTGGGTGAGGTGGAGGAGAGAGTAAGTATGCTGGAGTATCAACTATCTAAAATGCAGAGGTCCCACACTCAGTGTCTGCAAAAATGTGCTGCTTTGATTACTAAGAATGATGATCTGGAGAATCGCTCATGGAGGAATAATGTGAGGCTAGTGGGTATCCATGAGAAGACTGAAGGAAATGACCCTACAAAATTTATTGAAAAATGGCTCCAGGACAAGATAGGCGCTGATAACCTGTCTAAGTTATTTGCGGTGGAAAGGGCTCTCCGTGCTCCTATGAAACCTCTCCCACCGTGGTCTCCGCTTCGTACTATCCTTGCTAGGATCCTGAACTATAGGGACAGAAATGCCATATTGAGACGTGCTCGTGCAGCTGAGGTCATGTGCATTAATGGCCAGAAGATCTCTATTTACCCTGACTACTCGGCTGAGGTGCAAAAACAGAGGATGAGTTATGGAGCAGTTAAAAGGAGATTGAAAGACTTGAAATTGATTTATTCTACTCTCTACCCGGTGAAATTAAGGGTTGTAGCCCTGGGGGAGGTTCACTTTTTTCCAACACCAGAAGAAGCCACTAAGTGGCTGGACTTAAATAAGCAGAAGCTCACAGCTAATAAAGAAGGAGGGAAGTGAAAGGAAGATTCTGGAGATGAAGATGATGCTGCCTTATTGTTACCTCCGGACTTTGGTTTAATAGTTGTTGCGGTTCTCAGAGGACTTATTGTCATAATGTTGTTTTATATGCGGAGGGGTTGGGGAGGTGTTCTATTTACTGCGGATTAAAGATACTGAGGGAAGGGTAGCTAGACGCTGGACTACCTACTCTCTAATAAGAGAGGTAAAAGACAACAACGGATTATGTTACATTAAGGTTGAAGGAAGACTTTAAGTCCATAGTTTGCTGGGAACAACATCCTATTTCAAGGGGTCAGGAATTTGTATTTGTGTGGTTTCATGGTGGGAAACACTAGTAAAGTTGTTAGTTGGAATATGAGAGGACTGTTGGAGGGAACTCAGAGAACGGCAATTATGGGATATGTGAGAAAACGGGGCCCAGATGTCATTTGTCTCCAGGAGACACAATTACTTGCAGAAAAGGTAGAACTGTTAAAAAGGAGGTAGATAGGGAGGTCTAATCACTCTACGTATTCTTCATATGCTAGGGGGGTCTCGGTACTGATTGGGGTGTCCACACCTTTTGAAGAATTTGAGAGCCATGTAGATAGAGATGGGCAATATGTTCTGTTATTCTGCAAAATTTATGGGCAACCATTATGCCTAGCTGCTGTTTACTTTCCACCCCCATATTCTGGGAAAAAGGTATAAGAAATATTTGAATTGTATAAACGGGGTATGGGATTACCAATGTTAATTATTGGGGATGTCAATAATGTGATGGATGAAGGGTGGGACAGGTATAAGAAAGGTTTAAGCAAAGGCACTAAAAAACTGTCGACGTTTGGGAATTATATGACAGAATTGGGGATGGTGGACCTCTGGAGAGTGAGGAATGAGAATGTAGTCTGTTACTCCTGCTATTCTGCAACCCACGGTTCCCTTTCCAGGATTGACCTAGCACTAGGAAATTATTTAATGACGCGCATGATCTGTGGGATAGAATATCTCCTGAGAGTGATTTCGGACCACAAGCATATAGAGCTCTTGATTAGACGGACAGGTGGGAGGACTGGATGGGGAGGTGGGTAGAAATTTCACCCCCTGTGGCTTGAACATATTAATATGGATAACATTAAGAAGGAGATCACACAGTACTGGCAGTTTAATGAAGATAGCGCTGATAAGCGGGTAGTTTGAGACGCAATGAAAACTGAAGGGCCTTCTTTTTAGGGAGATTTCTAGATGTAAATCCAATACTAGAATGGAAGATAAAGAGATAATAGAGAAATTAGAAAGAGCAGAAAGGGATATGGTGTCGGACCCATCAGAGATTTTTCAATGTAGACTAAGGGAAGCCCAGGAAGCAGTTAATAAGTTGTATATGAAAAAGGCGGAGAGAAGAAGAGCTTACAGTTTTTCAAGGAAGGAGAAGGAGTGGGGCACTTGCTCTCGGTGGTAACAGTGGCACAGAAAGAATCATCGTATGTGTACAAACTAAGGACAGATGAAGGGACTGTGTTGACAGATGTAGTGGATATTTTGGGTGAGTTTAGAAGTTTTTATGAACAGTTGTATTCATCTGGGTTGAGGGCTACATTGGGGGATATTGAAAACTTCCTTGGTGAGGCGAAACTTCCTAGGATTGGGGATTGCGACAGGAGGAGGTTAGATGAACCTATAATGGAAGAGGAGATTAGACTTGCTGTCATGTCAATGACTAACAACAAGGCCCCTGGAGCTTATGGACTCCTGGTTGAGATATATAAGAATTTATTGGATATTTCAGTGGCTAAATTAAAGATAGTTTTTGATGAGACGCTATGGGAGGGAGAGCTGCCGGCGTCCATGATAGAGGCAACAGTTGTAGTTATTTTAAAGGAAGGTAAGGACCCGGAATTGGCGGAATCCTATAGGCCAATTTCATTGCTGACTGCGAATGTTAAGATTTTGACTAAAGTAGTGGCTAACCGTTTGGCAAGTGTGGTCCAGAATCTGGTCCATCCTGATCAATCTGGTTTTATGCCAATTAAGTCTACAGCGATAAACTTACGTAGATTAATCCTGAACTTGCAGCTGCAGTCGTACAACGAGCGTAATAGAGTTGTAGTCTCATTGGATGCACGTAAAGTGTTTGATTTGATAGTGTTGAATGGTGCTATCTTTGGGAGGTTTTGAGATCTTATGTTTCGGGCCGACTTTTATCTCGTAGGTGAGGTTATTGTATTCTTCTCCGACTGCTAGGATGAGAGTTAATGGAGAGTTGTCTGGAAGTTTTGGTTTATATAGGGGACTAGGCAAGGGTGTCCACTGTCTCCGCTGCTATTTGCGTTGGCAGTGGAGCCCCTGGCGCAGACAATTAGGAGCTCGACTTCGGTTAGGGGGTTCCGGTATGGCATGATAGAGGTGAAAATAGCCCTATATGCAGATGACATGTTACTCTTTTTAGAAAATTCAGGAGAGGCCTTGGAGGGTATGATGCATATTCTTATGACATTTGGTGATATATCGGGTCTTGAAATCAATTGAGCGAAGTCAAATATCTTGATAGTGGATAAAGGGGGTGATGTCATCCCCATATCAGGGGAAGGTAGTAAGCTGACAGTGGTTTCTCAGTTCAAATATTTAGGTGTTCAGGTGTCTTTTCCTCTCTCGAGCTACGTCGATCTGAAACTGTCCCCATTGTTGGACATTTTTAGGAAGAAAATAGGTGCGTGGTGCAAGTTATATCTCTCAGTGGTAGGAAGGATAAATTTAATTAAAATGATTTGTATGCCCCAATTATTGTATATATTGCATAATTCCCCAGTTTGGTTGCCCTGAAAGTGGTTTCATACCATTAACTCTATATTTCGAGACCTTGTTTGGGGGAAAAAACAGCCAAGAATTAGGCGCAAATTGCTTCAGAGGCCTAAAGATGGGGGGGATTGGCACTTCTGAATCCCTGGATCTACTTTTTGGCAGCGCAGGGTCAGCAGATGAGAGGTTGGAGAGAGGTGAATGGACTAGGTTTCGGTTCAATGGATTTTGGTTGGTTGGTGGGAAGGGACCCATTGGCTCAGGGATTGGAGGCAGGGGGATTTGGGAAGTTTGGAATGGCCTATCCTACTTTTATACTGGTTCAGAAAGTATGGGAGGCAATTAAAAAGACAAGAGACATGGGACTTTTAACAAATCTCTCCCCAATATGGCAAAATGAAATACTACCTGAATTTATTAAAATGGGGGAATTCAAAAATTGGACATCATTGGGTATTCAATATGTGGCTCAGATTCAGGACGCACAAGAACTGTTATCCTTTGAGGCACTGCAGGAGAGTTATGGGTTGCAGGAGACCTGTAGGTTTCAATATGGTCAGTTGAGGCATGCCTATCTTGCTCAGAGTAAAACGATTGATAAGGAAATTTATAGAGACATTCTGGTGGACTATGTCTGTGCGACGGGAGGAACGAAAGGGGTAGTCTTGGATATTTATGGGGATTTGTTATATACCTTTCTTAATAGATTTCCTATTAAGGCAACAGAGAAATGGGAGGAAGAGTTGGGAAGGATAGAGGAGGATATTATAGAGTATATTCCCCAATTATCATTAAGTGAGCCGGGAAGACTTTCGCAAATATATGTGCTTCACAGAGTTTATAGATCTTCAGATAGGCTATATAAAGCAGGCTTGAGACAGACCTCCGAGTGTCCTAGGTGTCAGTCCGAGGGGGCAGGGATTCTACACATGTTATGGCAATGTACGAGATTTAATTCATATTAGTTGGAGGTGGGAGAAGCAATTGGGACATTGTATGGCTGTTCAATCGCAAGCGATCCTGTGATATATATTTTGGGATATGTGGAAGAGATCCGAGTTCCAAATCATCATAAAGTGGCCATAGCTAGATTATTGTATGTTGCGCGAAAGCTAATTGCCAGGCACTGGTTGAGTGAGGTACCGCCGACTCTGCAGGAATTTTATAGACAGTCTGATATGGTTATTAATATGTAAAAGGGTATTTATGAAAAAAAGGAAAAGTGTGAAAACTTTTGAAACACTTTGGAAACCTTGGATGGAGAGGAACTGTTTTCCAGTGGGATGTTCTTTTATTATGTAAGCAATGTATGCTATTGTCCTATTCTTGTTTATAAAGGCTTTAAGGGAGGAGGGAGGGAGGGTGGGGAACTGGGGGATTGTTTCAAAATGTTTGTAAACAAGTTTATTCTCCTTTGCTGACACAATTGTGTGTAGTTGTCAATTTGAATATTGTTAATAAAAATTATCTGATTTAACCCCTTAATCCCATATGATGTACTATTCCGTCAAGGTGACCTGGGACTTAATTCCCAGTGACAGGATAGTACGTCATAAGCGATCGGCCACGCTCCCCCTATCGCAGCTGACATCCGGCACATTAACCCCCGGCACACCGCGATCAAACATGATCGCGGTGTACCGGCGGTACAGGAAAGCATTGCGCAGGGAGGGGGCTCCCTGCGGGCTTCCCTGAGACGATCGGTACAAGGGAATGTACTCACCTTGTACCAAGTGTCTCCTCCCTGCAGGCCCTGGATCCAAAATGGCCTTGGGGCTGCATCCGGGTCCTGCAGGGAGTACTTCCGGGTGCCGTGCAGGCGCTGGTAAGCCTGCGGCGATGTGAATGAGTTCACCGATCTGATAGAGTGCTATGCAAACTATCAGATTGGCGATCTCTGATGTCCCCCCCTGGGACAAAGTAAAAAAAAAAATTTCCACGTGTGTGAAAAAAAAAAAAAAAATCCTAAATAAAGAAGAAAAAAAAATATATTATTCCCATAAATACATTTCTTTATCTAAAATAAAACAAAAAACAATAAAAGTACACATATTTAGTATCGCCGCATCCATAACGACCCAACCTATAAAACTGTCCCACTAGTTAACCCCTTCAGTGAACACCGTAAGAAAAAAAAAAAAACGAGCCAAAAAACAACGCTTTATTATCATACTGCCGAACAAAAACTGAAATAACACGCGATCAAAAAGACAGATATAAATAACCATGGTACCGCTAAAAATGTCATCTTGTCCCTCAAAAAATGAGCCACCATATAGCATCATATCCAAAAAAATAAAAAAAGTTATAGTCCTCAGAATAAAGCGATGCCAAAATAATTATTTTTTCTATAAAATAGCTTTTATCATATAAAAGCGCCAAAACATAAAAAAATGATATAAATGAGATATCGCTGTAATCGCACTGGCCTGATGAATAAAACTGCTTTATCAATTTTACCAAACATGGAACGGTATAAACGCCTCCCCCAAAAGAAATTCATGAATAGCTGGTTTTTGGTCATTCTGCCTCACAAAAATCGGAATAAAAAGTGATCAAAAACTGTCACATGTCCAAAAATGTTAACAATAAAAACGTCAACTCGTCCCGCAAAAAACAAGACCTCACATGACTCTGTGGACCAAAATACGGAAAAATTATAGGTCTCAAAATGTGGAGTCGCAAAAACTTTTTTGCTATAAAAAGCGTCTTTTAGTGTGTGACAGCTGCCAATCATAAAAATCTGATATAAAAATTGCTATAAAAGTAAATCAAACCCCCTTCATCACCCCCTTAGTTAGGGAAAAATAATAAAATTAAAAAAATGTATTTATTTCCATTTTCCCATTAGGGCTAGGGTTAGGGCTAGGGTTAGGGTTAGGGCTAGGGATAGGGCTAGGGCTAGGGTTAGGGCTAGGGTAAGGGTTAGGGCTAGGGTTAGGGCTAGGGATAGGGTTAGGGCTAGGGTTAGGGCTAGGGTTAGGGCTAGGGTTAGGGTTGGGGCTAGGGTTGGAGCTAAAGTTAGGGTTGGGGCTAAAGTTAGGGATAGGGTTGGGGCTAAAGTTAGGGTTGGGGATAAAGTTAGGGTTAGGGTTGGGGCTAAAGTTAGGGTTAGGGTTTGGATTACATTTATGGTTGGGATTAGGGTTGGGATTAGAATTAGGGGTGTGTCAGGGTTAGGGGTGTGGTTAGGGTTACAGTTGGGATTAGGGTTAGGGGTGTGTTTGGATTAGTTTCAGGTAGAATTGGGGAGTTTCCACTGTTCAGGCACATCAGGGGCTCTCCACACGTGACATGGCGTCCGATCTCAATCCCAGACAATTCTGCGTTGAAAAAGTAAAACAGTGCTCCTTCCCTTCCGAGCCCAAACAGGGGTTTACCCCAACATATGGGGCATCAGCGTATTTGGGATAAATTGGACAACAACTTTTGGGGTCCAAGTTCTCTTGTTATCTCTGGGAAAATAAAAATTTGGGGGGCTAAAAATCATTTTCACGGCACTGCGTTGTAAACTGTAGTGAAACACTTGGGGGTTCAAAGTTCTCTCAACACATCTAGATAAGTTCCTTGGGAGGTCTAGTTTCCAATATGGGGTCACTTGTGGGGGGGTTGTACTGTTTGGGTATATCAGGGGCTCTGCAAATGCAATGTGACGCCTGCAGACCAATCCATCTAAGTCTGCATTCCAAATGGCGCTCCTTCCCTTCCGAGCTCTGCCATGCACCCAAACAGTGGTTCCCCCCACATATGGGGTATCAGTGTACTCAGGACAAATTGGACAACAACTTTTGGAGTCCAATTTATCCTTTTACCCTTGTGAAAATACAAAACTGGGGGCTAAAATTCATTTTTCTGAAAAAAAAAGAATTTTTATTTCCACGGCTCTGCGTTATAAACTGTAGTGAAACAATTGGGTGTTCAAAGCTCACAAAACACATCAAGATAAGTTCCTTAGGGGGTCTACTTTCCAAAATGGTGTCACTTGTGGGGGGTTTTAATGTTTACAGAAATTATACACGGCACTCGAGGCTCCTGGGTGGTGCTCAAGTAAGGTTTCCAACCCGTCAATGAATGTATAATAAACTTGGCACTCAAGAGTTCTTTTTGTAAGATGAAAGAATAACTTTTCGTTTATTGGTGCAACCAGTTCAATAATTGATGGTTTATAAACGTTTTCGGTCACAAGACCTTCATCAGAAACATCATATATGAAACTGAAATACATAATTTACAGAAAAACCATATGTTACACAATATGGATCACATAAAGAGGACCAGTATATGCACACAAGTAAAACGAATAAGAATCCGATGGGTGCTGGTTCTGGAAAAATATACAAGTGTAGCACATAAAAGACAAAAAACAGGGGGTGACAACCGTGGCGGTTGGGACGAATCCAGAGGTGCTGCGTGAGTCGTGGAATTTTCTCAAGCTAAAAAGAAAGCTGTGAGTGTGGATAAGGAGAGAATACAAGATATATCATAACTGCTGTAAAATTACACAAACTGAGCCCCAATGTCCAACAAAGGATACTAGGTAGCAGGTAATGATGAGTGCTGGGCCGTGGCATTGGGAACGGAAGTGCACAATGAGCACCTAAAGGGAGAGAGTGAAATCGTGAGTCTATCAGCCTGTCCCAATCAAAACCATATAGCAAAGTCACAGTATATACAAGTGATAGTGTGTGTAGCCATGACCAAAATGAATGCTGTCCAGACCTGCTGCTGCCACAGTGTGGAAAATGGTGACTCTAGGCATGCCCCTAAGTAGGCCCCTAATTATATGCCTGTATATACAAATGTAGTACCTGGAAGCAGGGCAGCAATAGTGTATAGGCACAGGTGGCCTGCGCACAAGTGTAACCGGACAAATTGACCTAAGAAATATGATGAGGGCAGATGGTTACTGCCTGCAAGAAGACCACGGACAGTGGGCAATGGTAACATGTATGAAGGGGTGGAGCTGGTTACCTGAAGGCTCCTGGGGAGACTGTGAGGTGGGGCGCACTGGGGAGGCGAGGGTCCCGCTGTAAAGAACTTGCGCTGGAAGATAAATGCACAGTGGGACGTATCCCTAAGTAATGTGCATATAGCGATCAGTAATGGAGAGTGTGGCCCCATGTATTTACCTCGTGCATCCAGGTCCAGGGAACGCTGTAAAGCTGGTAAAACCGGAAGGCGCTGTATGCCAGCGTTACTTCCGGGTATAAGAGCGCTCTGTAAGCAGGTCACGTGACCCACCGCATCATCGACCATGTGACCGCGGCAGAGAGCCGCAGTTGCGCAGAGCTCATTGATGCTGGGAAGCAGTGGTGAGAGCTGTGTAATACTGCGCATGCGTGGATGCCGTATAGTCACAGGAGTGGAAGGGCGCTAGCGATGGCATGTTATAGTGTGAATAATGAAAGCCTGGACATTCTGATACATGGCAGCAATCAGTAGAAGATTACACAGGACTGGCAATAAAGTGCCAAATACAATGGCATGGTATATGTGGAGTAACCAACAGATTGGCAGTGCAGATTACACAGGACTGACAATAAGGTGTCAAATAAACTGGCATGGTCTATGTAGAGTAACTACAAGAATAGCAGTGCATACATACTCTACCACAAGTGGTGACACCGGTGCCCAGTGAGGTGTTAACGGTTCTAAGAGAAATTAAAAGAAAACAGTATATGTCCCATATGTTTTTTGCATATGGGACGGACCTCTTGAGTCACTCCTACTGTTTGATGACCACATCAATCACATCTGGCCTGAACTCAAATTTTCCATTCAGCACGATACAAATAAAATCAGCTTCTTGGACACTTTGATTTTTCGAGACAGAGGGGGCTCCCTCGGCATTGATTTATTTACCAAACCCACTGACAGGAATGGTCTGCTACACTTTAGCAGTTGTCATCCTCCGTCCATAAAAAACTCCATCCCTAAGTCACAATTTCTTAGGGTCAACAGGATTGTTTCCAATGAGGATACCAAGAGAGTGAGATTGATTGAAATGGAGCATAAGTTTTCGGCTAGGGGTTATCCACAGGGGATTCTCACAAAGGCCAAACAAGACATGACATCTAGAAAATCCCCTGACGGATGTAAGAGAATCCCTTTTGTCACGACCTTTCATCCATTCTCTCGCCTGGTACAATCTACCATTAGGAGGCACTGGAGTATACTCTCAAAAAGTTATCCACAAATTCCAGAATTTAAAATACCCTTCCTGTCTTGTTTCAGACGTGCTAAAAATCTCAAGGACAGATTGGTTAGAGCAGATGTGGGCTCGGACAAGATAATTCCCAGGCAGTCTTTCCTACAAACCCAGAAGTGCGGCACCTTCCCCTGCCTCAATTGTCTTCAGTGTAGTCATGTGCAGAAGGGTCCCTCAGTGTTTCATCCCCACACAGGTAGGGCCATACCCATCCGTGGCTTTTACACATGTGAGTCTTCATTTGTAGTATACCTTATCAAATGCCCGTGTGGTCTGGCCTATGTGGGAGAGACCACACAAACAGTTCGGGACAGGGTGTCCCAACACAAATCAACCATTCGTTGCAAGAAGACCCATCTCCCCCTTCCTCACCATTTTGTCGAAAAAAATCATAATATTTCCCAACTTAGATTTCAGGTTCTGGAGCAAATTGATCCCCCCAGGCGGGGCCAGAACCGCACTAAGATACTTAAGAGGAGGGAGGCTTTTTGGATTTTCACGCTGCAGACCTTGGAACCCAAGGGACTTAATAGGGACTATGATGTCTCAGCTTTTTTATGATACCAATTGTTTAATGTATTGGAGCTCCTTTGCATCTTTGTAATATGTATTTTTTTAGAGTGTTATGCATCTATGTCTAATACTGTTTTCTTTTAATTTCTCTTAGAACCGTTAACACCTCACTGGGCACCGGTGTCACCACTTGTGGTAGAGTATGTATGCACTGCTATTCTTGTAGTTACTCTACATAGACCATGCCAGTTTATTTGACACCTTATTGTCAGTCCTGTGTAATCTGCACTGCCAATCTGTTGGTTACTCCACATATACCATGCCATTGTATTTGGCACTTTATTGCCAGTCCTGTGTAATCTTCTACTGATTGCTGCCATGTATCATAATGTCCAGGCTTTCATTATTCACACTATAACATGCCATTGCTAGCGCCCTTCCACTCCTGTGACTATACGGCATCCACGCATGCGCAGTATTACACAGCTCTCACCACTGCTTCCCAGCATCAATGAGCTCTGCGCAACTGCGGCTCTCTGCCGCGGTCACATGGTCGATGATGCGGTGGGTCACGTGACCTGCTTACAGAGCGCTCTTATACCCGGAAGTAACGCTGGCATACAGCGCCTTCCGGTTTTACCAGCTTTACAGCGTTCCCTGGACCTGGATGCACGAGGTAAATACATGGGGCCACACTCTCCATTACTGATCGCTATATGCACATTACTTAGGGACACGTCCCACTGTGCATTTATCTTCCAGCGCAAGTTCTTTACAGCGGGACCCTCGCCTCCCCAGTGCGCCCCACCTCACAGTCTCCCTAGGAGCCTTCAGGTAACCAGCTCCACCCCTTCATACATGTTACCAATGCCCACTGTCCGTGGTCTTCTTGCAGGCAGTAACCATCTGCCCTCATCATATTTCTTAGGTCAATTTGTCCGGTTACACTTGTGCGCAGGCCACCTGTGCCTATACACTATTGCTGCCCTGCTTCCAGGTACTACATTTGTATATACAGGCATATAATTAGGGGCCTACTTAGGGGCATGCCTAGAGTCACCATTTTCCACACTGTGGCAGCAGCAGGTCTGGACAGCATTCATTTTGGTCATGGCTACACACACTATCACTTGTATATACTGTGACTTTGCTATATGGTTTTGATTGGGACAGGCTGATAGACTCACGATTTCACTCTCTCCCTTTAGGTGCTCATTGTGCACTTCCGTTCCCAATGCCACGGCCCAGCACTCATCATTACCTGCTACCTAGTATCCTTTGTTGGACATTGGGGCTCAGTTTGTGTAATTTTACAGCAGTTATGATATATCTTGTATTCTCTCCTTATCCACACTCACTCAGCTTTCTTTTTAGCTTGAGAAAATTCCACGACTCACGCAGCACCTCTGGATTCGTCCCAACCGCCACGGTTGTCACCCCCTGTTTTTTGTCTTTTATGTGCTACACTTGTATATTTTTCCAGAACCAGCACCCATCGGATTCTTATTCGTTTTACTTGTGTGCATATACTGGTCCTCTTTATGTGATCCATATTGTGTAACATATGGTTTTTCTGTAAATTATGTATTTCAGTTTCATATATGATGTTTCTGATGAAGGTCTTGTGACCGAAAACGTTTATAAACCATCAATTATTGAACTGGTTGCACCAATAAACGAAAAGTTATTCTTTCATCTTACAAAAAGAACTCTTGAGTGCCGGGTTTTAATGTTTAGGCACATCAGGGGCTCTCCAAACGCAACATGGCGTCCCATCTCAATTCCAGTCAATTTTGCATTGAAAAGTCAAATGGCGCTCCTTCCCTTCCGAGCTCTGCCATGCACCCAAACAATGGTTTACACCCACATATGGGGTATCATCGTACTCAGGACAAATTGCACAACAACATTTGGGGTCCAATTTCTTCACTTACCCTTGGGAAAATAAAAAAATTGGGGGCAAAAAAATAATTTTTGTGAAAAAATATGATTTTTTATTTTTATGGCTCTGCATTATAAACTTCTGTGAAGCACTTGGTGGGTCAAAGTGCTCACCACACATCTAGATAAGTTCCTTAAGGGGTCTACTTTCCAAAATGGTGTCACTTGTGGGGGGTTTCAATGTTTAGGCACATCAGGGGCTCTCCAAACGCAACATGGCGTCCCATCTCAATTCCGGTCAATTTTGCATTGAAAAGTCAAATGGCGCTCCTTCACTTCCGAGCTCTGTCATGTGCCCAAAAAGTGGTTTACCCCCACATATGGGGTATCGGTGTACTCAGGACAAATTGTACAGAATCTTTTGTGGTCCATTTTCTCCTGTTACCCTTGGTAAAATAAAACAAATTGGAGCTGAAGTAAATTTTGTGTGAAAAAAAGTTAAATGTTCATTTTTATTTAAACATTCCAAAAATTCCTGTGAAACACCTGAAGGGTTAATAAACTTCTTGAATGTGGTTTTGAGCACCTTGAAGGGTGCAGTTTTTAGAATGGTGTCACATTTGGGTATTTTCTATCATATAGACCCCTCAAAATGACTTCAAATGAGATGTGGTCCCTAAAAAAAAATGGTGTTGTAAAAATGAGAAATTGCTGGTCAACTTTTAACCCTTATAACTCCCTAACAAAAAAAAAATTTGGTTCCAAAATTGTGCTGATGTAAAGTAGACATGTGGGAAATGTTACTTATTAAGTATTTTGCGTGATGTATCTCTGTGATTTAAGGGCATAAAAATACCTTAGAAGACGTCCGCAGCTTCTGATTGGTCGCGTAGCGGTCGCGTGACCGCTGCGCGACCAATCACAAAGCAGTGACGTCACCTAAGGTCTTTCAAGCGCTTGAAAGACCTTAGGTGACGTCACTGCTTTGTGATTGGTCGCGTAGCGGTCACGCGACCGCTACGGACCAATCAGAACGCCGTGACGTCATCTAAGGCCCTTCAAGCGCGCATTTTTAGGTACAACGGCTCCCGGTTACGGCGGTAAAGTCCAGGCTGCGTCAGAGAGGTGAGTATATCCCTATTTTTAATTTTATTTCTTTCTTTTAGACATTGATATTAATCCCGATACCGATTCACGATACCACAAAAGTATCGGATCTCGGTATCGGAATTCCGATACCCGCAAGTATCGGCCGATACCCGATACTTGCGGTATCGGAATGCTCAACATTACCGGTGACATTATACACTGGTGCTCTGTATATAGTGTATAATGTAAAGGTAATTCAGTGATCACTGGTGACATTGTACACAGGACAACTGTATATAGTGTACAGTGTATAGTATCAGTGTACAGGTAACACACTGACTCACCAGTGATGTCTCTATGTGAAGTCCTTCATCTTTGCTTTTAATCTTCATCCAGCACAAACCGCCGCCACTTCATGTAGCCAGGGCTCGTCTCTGCAGGAAATAACAGTTATCTAGAGCACCGCTTGCAGAACACATTACTTATTTTTTTACGAAAATTCTAAACTACAACAGATGAAGAAAAAAAGTGACAGTGTTGGTCTGCACAGTAACAGGACCGCCCCACCCCACTTTAAAACAGTATCCTCAAAAAATAAAATAAATACATCACTGCAGTAATAATATCCTTTAATTAGCCCCTATAGCAATAATATTCCCCATCCTGGCCCCCATGTGTCTCATTCCTGGCTCCAGCCATATGTTCTCTCATCCTGCCCCCATGTGATGTCCCATCCTGCCCCATATAATCTCCCCATCCTGCTCCATGATCTTGCCCCATCTGTCCCATGATCCTGCCCCATATTCCTGCCCGATCTGTCTCCATTCTGCCCCGTATCTCCATTCTGCCCTGTGTCCCCATTCTGCCCCCTGTGTCTCCATTCTTCCCCCGTGTCCCCATTCTGCCCCATTGTCTCAATTCTGCCCCACTGTCTCTATTATGCCCTGTGTCTCCATTCTGCCCCAGTGTCTGCATTCTGCCCCTGTGCCTGCATTCTGCCCCAGTGTCTGCATTCTGTCCCTGTGTCTGCATTCTGCCCCATGTCTGCATTCTGCCTCAGTGTCTCCATTCTGCCCCAGTGTCTCCATTCTGCCCCATTGTCTGCATTCTGCCCGTGTCTCCATTCTGCCCCATGTCTGCATTCTGCCCCTGTGTCTGCATTCTGCCCCATGTCTCCATTCTGCCCCAGTGTCTGCATTCTGCCCCCGTGTCTGCATTCTGCCCCATGTCTCCATTCTGCCCCAGTGTCTCCATTTTGCCCCAGTGTTTCCATTCTGCCCCAGTGTCTCTATTCTGCCCCAGTGTCTCCATTCTGCTCCAGTGTCTGCATTCTGCCCCCGTGTCTGCATTCTGCCCCATGTCTCCATTCTGCCCCCGTGTCTGCACTCTGCCCCAGTGTCTCAATTTTGCCCCAGTGTCTCCATTCTGCCCCAGTGTCTCTATTCTGCCCCGTGTCTCCATTCTGCTCCAGTGTCTCCATTCTGCCCCTTGTGTCTCCATTCTGCCCCTTGTGTCTCCAATTCTGCCCCCTTGTCTCCATTCTGCCCCATGTCTGCATTCTGCCCCAGTGTCTGCATTCTGCCCCATATCTGCATTCTGTCCCAGTGTCTCCATTCTGCCCCAGTGTCTGCATTCTGCTCCACTGTCTCCATTCTGCACAAGTGTCTCCATTCTGCCCCTTGTGTCTCCAATTCTGCCCAATTGTCTCCATTCTGCCCCATGTCTGCATTCTGCCCCAATGTCTGCATTCTGCCCCAGTGTCTCCATTCTGCCCCAGTGTCTCCATTCTTCCCCAGTGTCTGCATTCTGCTCCACTGTCTCCATTCTGCACAAGTGTCTCCATTCTGCCCCTTGTGTCTCCAATTCTGCCCCCTTGTCTCCATTCTGCCCCTTGTCTGCATTCTGCCCCAGTGTCTGCATTCTGCCCCGTATCTGCATTCTGCCCCAGTGTCTCCATTCTGCCCCAGTGTCTCCATTCTGCCCCATGTCTGCATTCTACCCCAGTGTCTGCATTCTGCCCCAGTGTCTCCATTATGCCCCGTATCTGCATTCTGCCCTAGTGACTCCATTCTGCCCCAGTGTCTCCATTCTGCCCTTTGTCTGCATTCTGCCCCAGTGTCTGCATTCTGCCCCGTATCTACATTCTGCCCCAGTGTCTCCATTCTGCCCCAGTGTCTGCATTCTGCCCCATGTCTGCATTCTGCCCCAGTGTCTGCATTCTGCCCCAGTGTCTCCATTCTGCCCCAGTGTCTCCATTCTGCCCCAGTGTCTTCATTCTGCTCCAGTGTCTCCACTCTGCACAAGTGTCTCCATTCTGCCCCTCGTGTCTCCCATTCTGCCCTCTTGTCTCCATTCTGCCCCCGTGTCTGCATTCTGCCCCCGTGTCTCCAATCCTGCTCTCGTCCTTGTGTCTCCATCCTGAAACATTGTGGCTTGCCGCTTTCAATAAAAATAATAAAAAAAACCCTTTCTTCTTGCTGTGCCATGCTCCTGTGGCGAAGATCCCTCCCGGCATTTCAGCGCGCACTCACCGGCGAAGGACAATGACCTCATATGCCGGCTATGCATGCTGACGTCAGCTGCCAGCCTCTGATTTGCTGGTGGCTTTACCCATTGCCTTGCGGGCCCCCACGGGCCCGCAAAGCAAACTGAACCTGCGTCTCTTACCAATAGAAGCAGCCTGCCGCTGGGGCCCGGGCCCAATGAGCAGAAGAGACGGGGCCCGATGCGGGCCCCCTCTGCCCACCGGGCCTCACACACCAGTCAGGGCAGTAATGCCCTGATGACAGCCCTGCACACAAGGCCATTTCCCCCACTGTTTTTCAGGTCAGAGCCTGGCTTCTGCTGTCCACATTAGTCCACTTGAAAAGGCGATAAATGCCTATGCAAAGCAGTAATCCAAACATTTCCTACTGCTTGCTACCTAGCACACATCAGGCCATTTTCCCACCTGCTTTTAGGGTCAGCCTGCCTTTTGCTGTCCACATTAGGCAACACGAGATAAATGCCCTATGCAAAGCAGTAAGGCTGAGGTCACACTGGTGACTTAAAAGGAAGAGTGCAATGCGATTAAAAATCGCATTGCACTCGGACCAATGTTAAATTATGGGGCAGCTCCCAGCAGCCGACTTTTTGTCAGCCGTTTTCCTCGGTCTGAGACAATCGCAGCATGCTGCGATTGTCACTGATTATCGGATCGGACTTGCCAATGCAAGTCTATGGGTGCAATGAAAAATCGGATTACAAACGGACAACAAGTGTGACTTGCGATTAAATTGCAAAACTTCTCCAGGTGACAGGAAATTGCCTCAGGCATTGTGAGGAAGCTTTGGCATGCAAATTACCCAGGAACAGATAAAAAAAAACAGGAACAACGCCTCCACGGTTTCCTACAAGCATGTCAATGCTTATTAACGTCGAGATGCTCATAGTTCAGGTCCAAGAGAGGCCTGAACTATGGGACCAGAGAGATGCCCACTATGCCGACCGGGCATGCAAGGAGGCAGCGTGGAGAAGAATTTGTTGCCAAACGTTCCCAGGTTATGCAGACAGATCTCGGGATGAGCAGGAGAGAATTAGTAAGTAAAATAATGTCAAAATGTTCAAATTTTACTTTTAAAATGTTTCTGCAAACTTAAATATACAATATTCATATGTTATATAGGATTTGAAAAATGTCCCCTCCTATTCAGCTAAACCATTTAAAAAGTAAGACACCAGATTGTTATGTGGTAATCTTTCCACAATATAATTTATATATCCATGTATGTTGTCCACATTATTTTGTAAATGCAGTAATTACAAAATTTAGCACACAACAAATGTGTTTATTTTCTTGTTGATGTTTTGCCCATATCTTATTCAGTATGTAGGTGAATGCTTTGGCCTTAAGTAATAATAGATGTCCTTACCCCTACCTCAAAACCTCATCACTGTAGTAATTATCCTTTCAAGCATGTTGTGATGAAGGTCCTTTTTCGCCCTGATATAGTTACTACTTTTGGATTATTTTTCGGGAGCCATAAAAAAACTATCATTTTTGTATTGAATGCAAAGTAAATGTTTTTATGTTCAGAACATATCCATATTTGTGGTTAAAACACTTGTGTTTTGTTTTACATTGCAGTGAATGATGTGACAAGGCGTTGGCGCAGCTGCCTTTATAAAGGTTAGATTCTATTTTGGTGTCAACTAGTAATGTTTTTTATTATTATTTTATTATAAATATAGCACCGAGTCAAACCTTACAGAGAGGGAGACGGTTTCCGACTCCGAGGTGCAAATAGATCCAGTGGGTGATGTTGATGAACAGGCTGGTCCTTCTTCATCACTTTCAAGATGCATCCAAGTGCCACCACCACCAAGATAACCATCACCACCACCAGAATCTGCAAGCCAGGCAGTACATCCAGAGGAACACGGCATCAGTAGCAGCCCCACCATGCCTCTGGATGCCTCTCCCCAGGCTACAGCCATCCCACGGTGAGCCCGGAGAAGGAGAGAAGTAGCAGCTTCTGGCACAAGGAGGCAGGTGGACAGAGGTGTTTTAGATTATTTGTCCACAGCTGCTCATGATGATGGGGAGGAGGCTTATGGACACAGTCTGGCACGGTATCTTAGGGCTATTACCCGTGAGTACAGGCTGCGTACCAGAGGGGCAATACAAATAGTCTTGGATGCCGGCACCCCACCAAATAATCCCAGCACTGTATTTAATTTTTTAGAAAGGTGGCAGCTTTCAAATGATAATCAAATACATATGCTGTGAAGCCAACAAGTGCAGGGTGAATCAGCCTCTCATCCTCCTGCCGCTCCTCCTCCTCCTGCACGCATGCCAACACCTCCGCCTCAGCCATCAATCCTAGCAAATGTGCCTCAACAGGTCCAATATATGGGCCAGAGTGCACATGCCCATTATGGCCACTTGAACATACCCAATGTTGTAGGCTGGCCACAACATGGGTATGGGCGACATGGCCTTATTGGGGGATACAGTCACATTGGGCAGTCCAACACTTAGGACAACCAAGACCATTTTCCAAATTATCCTTACCAAAACCCACAACTGGATCCTGGCAGAATCCAACATAATACAGGTCTGTCTGCCAGCACACATGCTGACACTGAGGTTGTCCAGCAACATAGCCAAACCACACAATCTGGACCTCCGCATTCCCCACCCCCGACCTACCATCAGTTGTAGGATTTTTTTTGTGACACAGTGAGTGCCTTAAATTTGGACAAAGGATATTTTGATGTTATATTTTATATTTTTACAGACACGTGATTGTAACATTATGCCATTTGTTTAAAATATGGTTATTTAAGTTTTTAAGAAAAAAAACATACATAAGAAGTAAAAAATTTAAATCACAATGACTGCTTGATGATGTTATAACATGTTATGTAATTTTTTAGATAAAGCTAACAGGAGAGCAGTAGTAAAACAACAACAAATAAAAGGTCTAGTTGAAATATTTTATGATAGCAAAATCAAAAAAACACTACATAGATAATGCATCCTCTAGCCAGGGAGTAGCACCCTGAGGTGAAACAAAATAAGTAGGGAAAACATCACGTACTTTAAGTCCAGAGGGGATGACAGGAAGGGATCACATGTGTCCTAGGCCTATACACATTGCCAGACACAACATCAGCACCATCAGATGAGGAGCATTAATGTATTCGGGTGAAGTTGTGTAGGACCACACATGCTTTGATTACCACATTTACATTAGCTTCACTAAGCTGAATGGCTGACTGGAATACCCACCACTTGGCACAAAGAATCCCAAAGGTGCACTCCACCAGTCGCCGAGCACGTGACAGGCGCAAGTTAAATATTTGGCGCCGGTGGTCAAGGTTTCTACGGGGATATGGCCTCATGACATGACGGATCAATTGAAAAGCCTCATCTGCTACAAGTATATAAGGCACCGGTTCAAGATTGGAGTCTGGAAGCTGACGTGGTGGTGGTAGGTCCAACTCATTATTGCATAGCCGCCAACCCATAATGGAAGAATTGAAGACCCTGGAATCTCCAGTTCTTCCATAGGCCCCAATATCTACAATTATAAACCTGTACTGACTATCAACCAGGGTCAACAACACTACAGAAAAATATTGTTTATAATTATAGAATTGGGACCCTGAGTTCGGCGGCTTACACATACGGATGTGCTTTCCATCCAGGGCACCAATACATTGTGCAAAGTGGCACGTGTCCTGAAAACCATGGGATATGCGCAACTAGTCAGCCATTTTTGGCTCCAGCATGACCTCTTGATGAAGCCGGGACCACATTTCTGAACATGTTGAGTGGACTGATATTGTTGACTTGTCTATTAATATGCATAAATGCAGAGCTGCATATGAAAGGCCAGTCGAAAGGAAGCTAAAAAAAAATAAAAAAAAAATTAGAAGACATGCCAACAAACAACAGACAAAGCATTGGTTAAACTTTTACACTAGCTAAGTTGTAAAGCATGCATGTACAACATATAATTAGACACCATGGCTTAGTTTTATAATACGCAAGCATATAATGTGCTACTTATATATATATAATAAAAATATATTTAGAAAATTAGACAATAAGTAAGGTACAAGGGCAAGAAAGTTACTATGCTGATTGAAACATCACCAACATATCATTGTCAGACATACCGTAAAGTAAGGATAAGCCGCTCCTCAGCAGAAATAGCTTTGCGCATCCTGGTGTCCTGAAACGTGATCCCAGGGCGCTCAATCTCCAACAAAATATCAAACGTAAGAATGGTCATCCGACAATATTGAAACAACTTGTCCAGATGGCTCTGCAGAGACGAGTATAGATGGTGAAAATGGCCTTTTGTTATCCTTCGCCTCAAAAGTGGATGGACCCACATTCTTCTCCGCCTTCTCGGATCCACAATCACAGGGTATGGCTCCCCAAAACATCGGGATAAAACCCAATTGTAAAACACCCGCTCAGTGGTGTTAAATGTCAGTCTGTCTGTCATGTTTGTCACAAAGCAGAACTAACAAACCAAACAAGGACTCTTCTACAAAGTTTGGAGGCTCACACCTGTTGTAGAGGCAATAAATAGGGGTCTGGCTGATGATTTAAATTACTTTCAGGCCTAAAAAACTTTATTTGTCCATTTTTGTGGGCGCCGACAAAATATTGCAAGACGGATGGCAAACGAATGTCAAACGGACATTCGGATGCGATAAAATCGCATCCTCACATTAAAATCGGATGACAGACGGATCACTGTTCAGGAAACATTTGTGTGATTCTCGTCCGTCTAAAACGGACCGATTTTTTAGACTTTGTGTGTGACCCCAGCCTAATCCATACATTTCCTACTGCCTGTTACCAAGCATGCACCAGCACATTTTCCCAGCTGTTTGTGGGTTCAGAGCCTGGCTTCTGCTGTTCACAATAGTCCACTTAAAAAGGCGTTAAATGCCCTACTCAAAGCAGTAATCCAAATATTTCCTACTGCCTGCCACCAAGCACACACCAGGCCATTTTTCCTGCTGTTTTGGGCTCAGAGCCTGCCTTCTGCTGTCCACATTAGTCCACTTGAAAAGGCGTTAAGTGCCCTACGCAAAGCAGTAGTCCAAACATTTCCTACTTCATGCTACCCAGCATGCACCAGGACATTTTTCTCCTGTTTTGGGGGTCAGAGCCTGGTGCATGCTTTCCACATTAGTCCACATTAAAAAGGTGGTTATTGCCCTATGCAAAGCAGTAATCCAAACATTTCCTACTGAGTGCTACCAAGCGCGCACCAGGCCATTTTCCCTGCTCTTTTTGGGGTCAGAGCCTGCCTTCTCCTGTCCACATTAGTTAATTTAAAAAGGTGTTTAGTGCTCAACACAAAGCAGTAGTCCAAACTTTTCCTGTTGCCTGCTACCAAGCAAGCACTCAGACATTTTCCTTTGCTGTTTTTGAGGTCAGAGCCTGGCTTCTGCTGTACATATTAGTCCACTTGAAAAGGCATTAAGTGCCCTATGCAAAGCATTAATCCAAACATTTTCTATTGTGAGCCTATTTTCTGCTTTCCACAATAGTCCACTTAAAAAGGCCTTAAAGGCTTAAAGTGCCCTACACAAAGCAGGATTCAAAACATTTCCTACTGCCTGCTACCAAGCATGCACCAGGCCATTTTCCCCCTCTGTTTTTGGAGTCAGAGCCTGCCTTCTGATGTCCACATTAGTCCATGTAAACTTCTGTCAAGGTTTTCGCCTCTTCATATTCCACTTCCTCTCCCCCTCCACCTGCTCCTCATCCTGTGCTGAAGTACTCTCACCATCACTGCCAAGCTGGGACCTGTGCAGCACCACATTGGCAAAGCGTCAGCATGCTCTGCTGAAGCAAATCTGTTTGCGTCATAAACCACACACTGCAGCAGAGCTGTGGCAAGCTTTGAAACAACAGACCGATCAGTGGCTCTCCCCGCTGCACCTCCAACCTGGTCTGGTCATCTGCGATAATTGGCATAACCTGGTGGCAGCTTTAAAGGATGGCAAGCTGGTACAGGTGCCATGCATGGCTCATGTGCTGAACCTAGTTTCTGAAAAATTACCCTGCCTTGCCGTACCTACTTGAGATTTTATGTATTAATATCCATTTCCGCCACTTCTCTACCACTTTTGCTGGTTTTCCAGTGCTGCAAAAGTGCTTGAATTTGCCAAGTCACCGACTCATTTGCAACCTGTCCATGCGTTGGGACTCAAACTATCATATGTTGGTGAGGATTAGTGAGCAGCAGAGGGCAGTAGCTGAATACAAGCTTCAACATACCCGTCAGACTGAGAGTCAGCCACCACACATAGCAACTGTCGAATGGGTATGGATCGCTAACTTTTGTCAGATTCTTAAGAACTTTGAGAACTGCACGATGCTCGTGAACAGGCTATTATCAGCGTAAAAATCCCGCTGCTGTTTCTCTTGAAGCAATCACTGCATAATCTCAAAGAAGAAGCTTGAGTGTCCAGCATGTTGGCATGGAGCCAGATTTCATAATGGGTGATACTACCCAGCCGAGCCAATATTCTGAGGCAACATTGGGTGATGAGGAGGAAGATGAGGAGGGAGAGGACCTGTTTTTCTGTGCAACCGAGGGGATTTCTAATGCTGCAGAGGGTGCACCCAACCCAAGTTTCATGTATTTGCAGCCTGGATGGGCTGGATAGGAAGAGGTGGAGGAGATGGGGAGTTAGCAGAAGGAGAGGATGGGTATAGTGATGAGTGAATATACTCGTTACTTGAGATTTCCTGAGCACACTCAGGTGACCTCTGAGTATTTTTTAGTTTTCCTCACCTCAGCTGAATGATTTACATCTCTTAGCCAGCTTGATTACATGTGGGGATTCCCTAGCAGAAAGACAACCCCCACATGTGCTTATGCTGGCTAACAGATATAAATCATTCAGCTGCGGCGATGAAAACTAAATCTCCGAGCACTAACAAATAATCGGAGGACACCCGAGCGTGCTCGAGAAATCTCGAGTAACGAGTATATTTGCTCATCACTAGATGGGTACTGTTCCCACTGTTGAGTACACAGAACATTTGCCTTTTTGCAGCTTGGCTCACATGGCACAGTTCATGTGTAAGTGTCTATAGCAAGATACACATTTTATCCAACAACTAATACTGATTTGCCAGCTTTCTCGATCCACGGAACAAGGAGAAATTTTCTTCTCTCCTTTTGAAGTCACCAAAAAGTTTTACAATGGAATCGTTCAAGAGGACCATTGTAGATCAGTTGCTGAAAACTTCACCCTCAGACCATGCTGATGGCAGAGGTAACAGTTGTTTTCAACACCAAGGGATAATGGGGAGAGACACAAACACCAGGTCCAACATAAGTGGGGGGGAAAATGTGCTCAAATTGGGCAATTTTCAATAAACTAGTACAACAGCAAGGGCTATATGTGCCTGTAACAATGCCAAGGAGGGAGAAGTTGCAGAACATGGTCAAGGGGTACGGAAGTGACCATACGTGCTCCCTTTCTGACACTTCAGTTCCATTTAACTATTGGGTGTCCAGGCTGAACACTTGGCCAGACCTCTACTTATACACCTTGGAGATGCCGACCTGCCTGGCTGCTAGTGTGATGTCAGAGCGTGTTTTCAGTTCCACTGGGTCAATCATCACTGAAAGGCGCACACGCCTCTCCATGGAAAATGGAGACTTACTCTGATTATATTCAACAAGGACTGGATATCTCCACAGTTTGCAATCACTCCACCTAAAATGCTGATTCATGCTACCGCTATTAACATCAACCCCTTCCCATAAAAACCCATTTCTTTTTTCATCAACCATGACAGCCCATAGAGCTACTTTTTACAAACCCTATGCATACTGTGCAGTGGACAAACCGGAACAGTATTCTTACTCCAGACTAACTACTATTTGTGATTGGAGGCCCTTGGGATCGTGGCTTTCTGTAACAACAATGACTCAGCCCCTAGAGCTATTTTTTGCAAACCCTATGCACATTGTGCAGTGATCAAACCAGGACAGTATTCCTACTCCAGCTTAACTACTATTTGTGGTTAGAGGCCCTTGGGATAGTGGCTTTCTGCATCAAGAATGAGCTAATGTTTAGAAACCCTATGCACATTGTGCAGTGGACAAATCTTGAATGTAGAATGGTCCTACCAAACAAATATTTATCATTGGAGGCCCTTGTGACAGGTTGTCCCACATTATGACTGAGATAGGGGATATATATTCAATAGAAATCTAGGTTTGGTAGTTGATCTTTTGTATCTGTAAAAGTGGCATAATACTGCAACAAACTTATTCCCAGAAACCATATGTGAGTCATAAATGCATGCAGGCATATTCACCAGGCTCTTCCAATTCTATTTCCTCACTTTCCCATCCATTTCAGCCTTTTACTCAGGCCCCTAGACCACTTTGTAGAGTCCAGCAGAAAATTACTTGAATGTCTTATTGACTTGCATTTGTACTTGCTATTCGGAATGAATACTTAATTTTTACAAAGTACCTATTACTAGCAGGGATGAGCGAGCATACTCGTTACTCGAGATTTCCCGAGCATGCTCGTGTGGTCTCCGAGTATTTCGGTGTGCTCGGAGATTTCATTTATGTCAACACAGCTGCATGATTTGCGGCTGCTAGACAGCTTGAATACATTATTATTATACATTTTATTTATATTATACATTTTTATAGCGCCATTTATTCCATGGTGCTTTACACATGAAAGGGGAAAATATAGACAAGTGCAATAGACATGAGCAAAACAAGGCACATACAAGTACAGAAGGAGAGAGGACCCTGCCCACGAGGGCTCACAAGCTAAAGGAGATGGGTGGGAATACACTAGGAGAAGGTAGAGCTGGTAGTGCAGTGGTTCGGCATACTAAGGATCACTGCAGATTGTAAGCTTGTTGGAAGAGGTGGGTCTTCAGGTTCTTTTTGAAGATTTCAGTGGTAGGTGAGAGTCTGATGTGTTGGGGTAGAGAGTTCCAGAGTATGGGGGAAGCACAAGAGAAGTCTTGTATGCGGTTGTGGGAAGAAGAGATAAGAGGGCAGTAGAGAAGGAGTGCTTTAGAGAATCAAAGGTTGCGTGTGAGTAAGTACTGGGAGACCATGTCACAGATGTATGGAGGAGACAGGTTGTGGGTGGCTTTGTATGTCATAGTTAGGATTTTGAACTGAAGCCTCTGGAAAATAGGAGGCTAGTGAAGGGCTTGTCAGAGAGGAGAGGCTGGGGAAAAATGGTGAGACAGGTGGATTAGTCGGGCAGCAGAATGTAGGATGGATTAGAGTGGTGCCAGAGTGCTAGAGGGGAGGCCAGAGAGTTGGAGGTTGCAGTAGTCGTGGCAAGTGATGATAAGGGCATGCACTAGGGTTTTGTGGCTTCATGGTCAAGGAATGCACGGACCCGGGAATTATTTTGAGATTGAGCCAGCAGGAGGAGGCAAGGGCTTGGCTATGTGGCTTAAAAGGGAGGACAGAGTTGAGGATCACCCCTAGGCACCGAGCATGTGGGACTGGGGAAAGTGATCAGCTATTGACATTGATGGATAGGTCTCATGGAGGGGTAGATTGAGATGGGGCAAGATGATGAATTCTGTTTTGTCCATGTTCAGGTTTAGAAAGCAAGCAGAAAAGAAAGCTGAAATTACAGACAGACATTGTGGGATTTTGGTCAGTAAGGAGGTGAGGTTGGGTCCAGATAGGTAGATCAGCATGTCATCGGCGTAGAGATGATACTGCAAACTGTGGGATTCTATGAGCTGTCCCAAGCTGAAGGTGTAGATGGAGAAGTGCAGGGGCCCTAGGACTGAGCCTTGGGGAACAGAGACAGACAGAGGTCAAGGTGAGGAGGTGGTGTGGGAGAGGGAGGCACTGAATGTTCGGTCTGTTTGTTACTAGTTACTAGTGATGAGCGGGTATACTCATTACTCGGGTTTACCTTAGCATGCTCAGGTGGTCTCTGAGTATTTTGGCATGCTCTGAAATTTAGTTTTTGTCACTGCAGCTGCATGATTTGTGGCTGCTAGACAGGCTAGATGATCGTTTTTTGAATTTGCAACATTAAGTGGTCACATTTGTTAAACCCTTAGTGACAGAGCCAATTTGCTACTTAATGACCAAAAAACACCAAAATGATATCCCTAACAAGGCCATGAAGGTACAACCATAACAAAATACCAAAAGAAACACCCTCACACTAGAGCCAAAAAATAAAAGAATATATAAACTTTATTAGTACATACAAGACAATGTAAGAACAACAATAAAAGTACTTAGGGCAGTAACCACCAGTGCGGCAGCAACAGTGGGTCACACACAGGAAACAACCTCAATATGAACAAATAAGGCAGTAAAACACTACTGTAAAGAAGAAATCCAACTCGATATTACATAAATATATATATAAATGGGATGCAAAATAAGTACATGTGTAACATGAGATCCATCAAAGTAATTTGTTCACATAAAGTATAACATATATCTATACACATGAAACTTTACAACGTACCCATAAAGAGAAAAGACAGTCAGCTGAACAGCCTAACAAAACGCTATAGATACTGCATAGATGTGAAATATAAACATAATTACCAGGAGGAAGGACCCGGGGACCCACCACACTCATTTTGAGGTTGTTTCCTGTGTGTGACCCACTGTTGCTGCCGCACTGGTGGTTACTGCCCTAAGTATTTTTATTGTTGTTCTTACATTGTCTTGTATGTACTAATAAAGTTTATATATTCTTTTATTTTTTGGCTCTGGTGTGAAAGTGTTTCTTTTGGTATTTTACTTAATGACCAAGCCAATATTTACAATTCTGACCACTGTCATTTTATGTGGTTATAACTCTGGAACGCTTTAACGGATTCCACTGATTCTGAGACTATTTTTTCGTGACATATTGTTCTTCACGATAGTGGTAAAATTTCTTTGATATGATTTGCATTTATTTATCAAAAAAATGTAAATATGGTGAACATTTTGAAAATATTGCAATTTTCAAATTTTGAATTTTTATGCCCTTGAATGAGAGAGATATGTCACAGAAAATACTTAATAAATAACATTTCCCCCATGTCTACTTTACAGCAGCACAATTTTGGAATCAACATTTTTATTTGTTAGGAAGTTATAAGGGTTAAAAGTTGACAAGTGATTTCTCATTTTTGCAATAGAATTTACAAAACCACTTTTTTTAGGAACCTCCTCACATTTGAAGTGAATTTGTGGCATCAATATAACAGAAAATTTCCAATAGTGACATCATTCTAAAAACTACATCCCTGAAGGTGCGCAAAACCACATTCAGGTGCTTTAAGAGAACTAAAGAAATATGGAAGGAAAAAATGAATTTTTTTTCTATTTTCACAAAAAATTTACTTTAGAACTATTTTTTTTATTTTCACATCATCAGGAGAAAGTGTACCACAAAATTTGTTGTGCAATTTAACCTGAGTATTCTGATGCCCCATATGTGGGGAAAAGCCACTGTTTGGGCGCATGACAGGGCTCAGAATGGAGGGAGCACCGTTTGACTTACGGCCGTGGTAGTGTGATTGTCTGGGGCTGTTTTGCTGCTTCAGGGCCTGGAAGAATTGTTGTGGTAAATGGAACCATGAATTCTGTTGTCTACCAAAAACTCCTAAAGGAGAGTGTTCAGTCATCTGTTTGTGTCCTCAAGCTGAAGAACACTTGGGTTCAATGGGACAATGATCCAAAACACACCAGCAAGTTCACTTTGGAGTGACCTAGTCAAAGTCCTGACTTTAATCAGATTGAGATTATGTGATATGACCATAAAATAAGTTTAATGTTTAGAAACCCTTGGATATGGATGAATTACAACAATTCTGCAAAGAAGAGTGAGCCAAAATTACTTCAGAGCATTGTAAAAGACTCATTGCCAGTTATTGCAAATGCTTGATTGCAGATGTTGCTGCTAAGGGTGGCCCAACTAGTTATAGGGTTTAGGGTGCATTCATTTTTTCACACAGGGCCCTGTAGGTTTGGATTTCTTTTTACCTTAAAAACAAAGACCTTCATTTAAAAACTGCATTTTGCATTTACTTATATTATCTTTGCATAATATTTAAATTTTTTTGATGATCTGACACATTTAAATTTGACAAACATGCAAAAGAAGAGGAAATCATAAAGAAGGCAAACACTTTTTCACTTCACTATACATCTCAAAAGTCAATTTTCCCTTTAAATGTTGGTGATCTGTAGTTAGTGATGGGCGAACACATGGATGTTTGGGTCTGGTGGGTTCGGCCAAATATGCAAAAAAAGGACCTTAACAAGCACCTGATTCAGATGAATGGGGAGCTTGAACATTCATTATTTTCCACTCTGTCATCTTCATGATAGTGCGGCAAACAAACGCTGTGATCGACGGTAAGATTATTACTGCTGGTCAGAAAGCTGGGGTTTCCACACTGTGAAATGACAGTGTGAGCCAGCAGTAGTGACCAAGGGTAAAAAGTTTACCGCTGGTCACAGGTGTCATCTGATGAGAGAGCTCTACTCCCATCAGCGTTTGCCTGCTGTTGCTGATAACTGTGAGAGCAGGTGCCATTGATGGGATTATTCATCAACCAACGATTGTGCTATAAATAAAGAAAAAAAAATGACATGGGGTTTGTTCTCTTTTTGACAACCATAGATGGCAAAACTGACAGCTGAGGGTGGCAGCCATCAGCTGTCAGCTTTATCACAGCTGGTCTTTAAGAATAAGTAATTTAAAAAAATGGCATGAAATCCCCCTTTTTTGACAACCTGCCAACCTAAAACAGACAGCTGGTATTCTCTGACTGTTAAAGGGCCATGGATATTGCCTCTCCAGCCTAAAAATAATAGACTGACATCAAACTCACAGGTTAATTGAGAGGCATCTATAATACGCCTATCTGTTACTAACCCCATAGTCAGATTGCACAAAAGACACAACCAGAATAAAATCCTTCATTTTAAAAATAAACACTGACTCCTTTATTTGAAATAAAAAAGCACAGTTATGCTCACCTTTCACCCATTCCATTGCAGACCTTGTCCCCTGTAAGAAAACTGGAAATAATAGACAACCATGATACTCACCTTATGTACATTCCTTTGAAGCCATTGACAGCTGTAAAAAAATGAAAAATAATAAACAGCCACATTCTTCTCCTGTCCGAAGTGAAGATAAACTATACCGTCCCACGCCATAATCCATGTCTGCGATATGCGGTTTACAACCTGGCCAATGCCATGATGCAACTATCAAGGTTAAAAACTGTTTAACTGTTTAGAAAAATGGTAGATGCAGCTTGCTCCCATTTTGCTGAGTTATTTGTCTGGGAACAATTGATAAGAAAATCTGTATTCACTACATTATGTATTTTTGTGAAAATGAGAGAATTCAATTTCAATCAACTCTATGAATTACTGTATTATGACACTGAATAACACTCACACATAGAGGCACAATATACTAGTACTTGTCACTGTGGCAGTTAAATGGTCTTCTCTAGTGTTGCTGGTTAGTGTTGAGCATTCCGATACCGCAAGTATCGGGTATCGGTCGATATTTGCTGTATCGGAATTCCGATACCGAGTTCCGATATTTTTGTGAAATCGGAATCGGAAGTTCCCAGTGTATAGTTCCCAGGGTCTGGAGGAGAGGAGACTCTCCTTCAGGCCCTGGGATCCATATTCATGTAAAAAATAAAGAATAAAAATAAAAAATATGGATATACTCACCCGTCCGGCGGCCCCTGGACCTTACCGATGTAACCGGCAGCCTCCGTTCCTAAGAATGCAGTGAGTGTAGGACCTGCGATGACGTCGCGGCTTGTGATTGGTCACGTGAGCGGTCACATGAGCGCTCACGCAACCAATCACAAGCCACGACGTCATCGAAGGTCCTTCACTGCTCATTCTTAGGAACGGAGGGTGCCGGTTACATCGGTAAGGTCCAGGGGCCGCCGGAGGGGTGAGTATATCCATATTTTTTATTTTAATTCTTTATTTTTTACATGAATATGGATCCCAGGGCCTGAAGGAGAGTTTCCTCTCCTTCAGACCCTGGGAACCATCCAGGATACCTTCCGATACTTGTGTCCCATTGACTTGCATTGGTATCGGATATCGGTATCGGCGATATCCGATATTTTTTGGATATCGGCCGATACCATCCGATACCGATACCTTTGAGTATCGGAAGGTATCGCTCAATACTATTGCTGGTAGATAATTTTTTTTATGTACTATGCATTTACCATTTCCATATCTCCCTTTTCTTACACTTTTTGCTGTCTGCTTTATTGCACTTGAATATACATACTTTTAACAGGGAATCTGTCAGCAGGATTTTTATCTCCCCTCCTCACCCAAACTAGTTAGTTGAGCTTGTAGCTCTTTCAATGAAACAGTCTAGTAATACTTTTACATGGTCAGTCTCCTTCTCAGTTACTTGGAAACCAGCCTTTATTTTGATATGATGTGGCTGTAGATCGGAAGACTGTTTCACTCCTGCTCTAATCTCCACCCAAACTCTATGGTTCCTGATTCACCGACAGCCTCAGTTTTATGTAACTTTAGGCAGAAGAGCCATCAGTTAAGGAGGGGGAGGCAACACTGGTCAAGGATGTATAGCTGGACTGACAGAGGTCTCAGATGTACATCCTTATTTGCATTTCAATTTAAACAATGATTTCTTCTTAACAGAGGAATGAACTGTCTAGATAAAGGTGTTGCTGGACTTGTTTTTGAAAGAGCTACATGTACATTTACAAGGTGCTTAAAAAAGATTCATCTGGTTTCAAAGAGGCATATTTCAAAATGTATTACATGCACAACAGTGATTGTCACATGATAACGAACACAAACTCTTCAAGTTTAGCACATAATATTTAGAAATGTTCTATGCGCTCTCCTTTTGACACAGCTATGCGATAATCCAGTTAGACCCAAAAATTCTGCTACATGTCCTCATCAATTGTCATTAGAGCAGCAGCAATGCTGCAGTCCCGGAGCTCATCTAGTGTTGCTGGCAATAATGGCATGTAAACAATGTATTTGATGTAGCCCCAAAGGAAGAAGTCACACATTGTCAGATTGGGAGACCAGGGTGGCTTTCTGAAGAGTGCCAAGACAACACCGGTGCAGCTTAATCTTTTATAGTTGTTGTGGTGACACAGCATTTATTCTTAATTATCCAGATGTCTATTTTCATTAAGCCAGGAGGCATAAACTGTTATCTTTATGTTGGTTCTTCTTGTAGGTTGAATTTTTATTTGTAAATTGATACATGGTTTTTCTTTACCTCTTATATCAGATCCTAGTTTATTGCACAGTTATCTTTGCAAAACAGTGATGCAGGCTAACTCAACAATGATGTTTGCTGATATGTTGATTATGTATTATACCTGGACATTCAGTTTGCTGCCTTGCAAACATATAAGGATAAACTATTAATAATCAAACAATGTGGGTTAACCTCATCACACCTTTCCCTTTACCTGTGGATTGTGACTTGAAGGTCAATTTTTGTGAACTATAAAAAGAGGATATGTCTCTGTAACAAGACATCCAAGAGATTCAAAGAACCAGAACATCTTTGCAAAAACTCAGCCAGGGACACTCTACTGCAAAGCTGTCAGATCAAAGCTCCATCACGAGGGACACAGATTTGACATTCTACAGGATGCCAGCTTAGGGAATCACAGCCCCAGCTGAAAAAACACAGATCTGCTTCATTGAAAATCACTGAACTCATATATACTTTTGGAGTAGTCAGGATTTGGACCCACTGGTCACCTGGCCTCATGGGGATGTTTGGATAAGCCAGGTTGTTACCATCTTGTGTGTTTTTCTGGTGCTGTTCTATGTGTTATTTGTCTGTTTTGTGGTTCAATAAAGTATTTCCACACTGTTTTACCCTCACCCTGTGTTGTCAGTGTAGTGTTATGCCCATGGTAAAAGCAGAGCAGGCATTCAGTGGGATGATCCCTGGTCTATTTAGCTAGAGGACTAGAGCGCCCACTGACCCCTCGTGTTTAAACAGTTGCCATTTTGGCATCTGATTCTGCCCTGTCACCTGGTAAGTCACAAGCGAGTGTGTACGCGTGAGTTAGGAGCTCTGAGATTTGAACTTTTGATACGTTGATATTACAAACTGATAAAATTTATATATTTGCAGTAATATGAATGCAAAGCCCAATGAATCTTTTATAATCACTCTGCAGAGTGCATGTATTTTAGGGTGAGGAATCATGGTGACAGATTCCCTTCTATTTTTATTCTAAAATTGTTCGTTCACTTAGGCTAGGTTCACCTTGCGTTCTGTGCGTCCGTTAAGTGGACTACGTTACACCGCGGCATAATGCGGTGTAACCTAGTCCATTAACACTGCCATTGAATGCAATGTCAGACGCATCGCTAGCGCACGCCCACAATGGGCATGCGCTAGCGATGTTCCATCATTGAGTGACGGACCGTGCAGCGTTTCCGGGTCAGTCACTGCAAGCGCAGATAGAGCTAGCAGATGCTCTATATGCGCTAGCAGACAGCCATACCGGCACTTGCGTTAACAGCAGCCCATTAACGTATGTGTTGAACGGGCTGCTGTTAACGCAATGTGAACCTAGCCTTATTGAACTTGTTTTATTTTTCATGTGTACCATTTGTTTTTTTGTCCTGTCTTTTATGTGTTTTTAAGATTGATCCATCAAATCTATTTTATTATACTTATGTTTTCTTTATAGTGATGCAAATAACCAAGACCTAGGATAGACAAAAACATATATTTTAATAAATGTATGAATTAAGAAAAATATATAGCCTTTAAATGTCGAATTAGAATTCTGAATTCTAAATGTACACTAGTAGTAAACTGAATAAATGATGGTGTTGCTTTAATCCATAGAGATCCTCAATATAGTATTCTTGCCATTTTCCTGCTACACATTATGGTTAAGTAATATATAGGTCATCCGTCATCATACATGTTACTCTTTGCAGCTCACCGTCAGTTGAATATTGCAAACATTTTATTTCACTGCTTCATTAACAAAAATACACTGAGGAATGACTTTTTAAGACATTCCCAATATGTTCTTGATATTTTCTGAGCATTTGGAAGAAAACCATGCTTGCAAGGGGAGTATAATAGAAAATGTGGTTAGCTTTTGTATATAAATAGAAAATACAGCAAGTCATTGCTTTTGGTATTTTGCTGTCGTTATCGTAGAAGCCTAGAAAAGGTGACATATCAGACTTGAAACATATGATGATATGTTTTGTTCTTTTTAACAAATGCGCTCTACAGTAGTTTATGATTTTCACATCTCATTGCACAGCGGATTTTTCAAATGGATTTTCCATTTTGCACATCAGCAGATTATCTACAGAGCATATTACCGTTTGTAATGGCTTCCTCATATACAGTAAGTCTTTCTCAGTATTTTTGAAGAACAAAGCAAAATGAAAAATTCAATCCATTACAGAAACTTTATAGCATTTCATCTTTTTCAAATAACTCTACATTAGATGATTAAATTAGATGCATAACTCAATGGCCTAATGATTTCTAGATGGGCCACATGAATAATAATATAATATTGTTTAGATTATAAAAGGAAAGTGTGAACTTTCTCATGCTGGCCATACACATAATATGCTTTTCTGAATACAATGTGAGATCAAGCTAAATTTGGTCAACAATGGATTTAAGATCAAAAGCACATTATATTGTATCATAGTTTCATAGTTTTTTAAGGATAAAAATAGACACATAGGACAATTAGGCTAGTTGCCTGGATTAATGTCCCATCACAGAATCTAGTACCCATAACTTGAAATTATACTATATTTTTCGAGGAAGTTATCCAGGCCTTCCTTATATGTATGTAATGAATGAACCATTACACCATTATGTGGCAGAGTTCCATAGTCTCACTGCTTTTACAGTAAAGAATGCTGTCTGTGATTGTGATTGAAATTCTTTTCTCAAGACATAAAGGGAGCCAAGATTTCATTTTTGCAAATCTAAGTGTAAAAAAACCCATTAAGTATCATAGAAAACGGTAGCCTTAGTTATCAACAACAGGTCACAGTAACAATCCACTACAGGATGCAGCAGACACCCATGATAAAGGCGGAGGCAGCACAAATGCAAAATTCTGATAAAATAATCATTCACAAACCAACCTTTCTAGGGTGGGGTGGTTGGATTGCATGATAGATGCACACTGTCATATATATCATTGTTAAATCTATAAGTAATTTAATAGTTCATAGTGAATAATGAAGCCAGGCTATTGTACTCCACATGTGCCTGGTGCATGGAGACGCCCTGTAGTGAACAGGTAATTAAAGAGAATTATCTGATGGATCACAGACCAGGCAGGGCTGACAGAGGAATTTGGGGATACAACAGATTTATGGCCAATAGAGTTAACCTATCATCTCTAGCCTTAGACTGAACATGAAGTCAAGCATATTATTTTGAGCTCCTTTGTTTTACTCCAGGTATGAATATTGGGATTTTATGAACAGCAAGGCTCCTACAGTTATGAAAGGCATATTTATGACATAGTGACATAATGGAAAACACAATGCATTTTCGTAAGTCATTGAATAGTTGCGACAATATTTCCAAATTAAAACTGGACAAATGGATAATGTTATTCATGCAATGTCTACTGTCAATAGAAAGGTAAAATTGTGATAGGAAACATGATATTGATATATTCCCCATGGAGCCTCCAGGGGCAAGGATATTGTAGAAAATTTGGATCCCATAATTCTTTAAAAGACCAGTCACATCCCATGTCCAGCCCTGTTATTAGTCCCCGAAGAGGAGGTATGTTGGCGTGGCTTGTGTTAAATAGGGATGATTGAATACCTTCAGAGAAGTGTTTACCCGAATAGATATATCGCTTCCCGAATAGCTGCATCGGTAACCTGGATACCTGGAGCGCTCCCGATAACCAGCTGTTCGGCTCCACAGCTTCATGTGTTGTGGCTGTGTGACAGTCACAAAACATACATGGAGAGCCTGTTTACGGTTGACAAGCGGTGGACTCTGCGTCGGCAGCGCCATAACAGTGCTGCGCCCATACCTAACTATGCTGAAAAGTGCCATTCATTTAAAGGCTATCCATACCACAAACTATCTGTTAATGACAATACTCACGCCACCAGTAATCACTTTATGCAACTGATGAAGGTCAGACACTTATGACCGAAATGTTTTGCAATTGCTGTCACGGTACCTCCGCTTGGAACTATTAAAACAGCATCTCCATGAAAGTTGAGTGCCAGGTTTTTCTTATATGCAACACTGCTGCACTCGGCGCCCAGCGACAATAGGTGAGTACATCTTTTTTTTTGTTTATCGCAGCAGCATGCGGTGCATATAACACTATGGAGCATCTTATGGGGGCCATCAATCTTTATAGATCAGCGTACGGGGCATATGGATGGGAGCAGCATATGACAGAATGGGGCGCAGGATGGGAGCATATTACAGGATGGGGCGCAGCACATTACAGAATGAGGGCAGCACATGACAGGATGGGGGTGCAGGATGGAAGCACATGACAGAACGGGGGTACAGGATGGGAGCAGCACATGACAGAATGGGGCCCAGGATGGGAGCAGCATATAACAGAATAGGGCGCAGGATGGGAGGAGCACATGACAGAATGGGGGCGCAGGATGGGAGCACATGACAGAATGGGAGCGCAGGATGGGAGCAGCACATGACAGAATGGGGGCGCAGGATAGGAGGAGCACATAACAGGATGGGGGCGCAGAATGGGAGGAGCACATGACAGGATGGGGTGCAGGATGGGGGCTACACATGACAGAATGGGGCGCAGGAAGGGAGGAGCACATGACAGGATGGGGTGCAGGATGGCAGGAGAACATAACAGGATGGGGCGCAGGATGGGAGCGGCACATGACAGGATGTGGGCACAGGATGGGAGCAGCACATGACAGGATGGGGTGCAGGATGCGAGCAGCACATGACAGAATGGGGGCACATGATGTGAGCACATGACAGAATGGGGGCACAAGATAGGAGGAGCACATGACAGAATGGGGGTGCAGGATGGGAGCAGCACATAACAGAATAGGGCACAGGATGGGAGCAGCACATGACAGGATGGGGGTGCAGGATGCGAGCAGCACATGACAGAATGGGGGCGCAGGTTGGGAGCATCACATGACAGAAGGAGGGCACAGGATGGGAGGAGCACATGACAGGATGGGGCACAGAATGGGAGGAGCACATGACAGGATGGGGGCTCAGGATGGGGGCTGTACATGACAGAATGGGGTTCAGGATGGGAGGAGCACATGACAGGATTGGGGCACAGTATGGGAGCAGCACATTACAGGATGGGGGTGCAGGATGCGAGCAGCACATGACAGAATGGGGCGCAGGATGGGAGCACATGACAGAACGGGGGCACAGGATGGGAGGAGCACATGACACAATGGGGGTGCAGGATGGGAGGAGCACATGACAGAATGGGGTGCAAGATGGGGGCTGCACATGACAGAATGGGGGTGCAGGAAGGGATGAGCAAATGACAGGATGGGTGCAGGATGGGAGGAGAATAAGACAGGATGGGGGTGCAGGATGGAAAGAGCACATGATGGGATGAGGGCCCAGGATGCGAGCAGCACATGACAGAATGGGGGCGCAGGATGGGAGCACATGACAGAACGGGGGCGCAGGATGGGAGGAGCACATGACAGGATGGGGGTGCAGAATGGGAGAAGCACATGACAGGATGGGGGCGCAGGATGGGAGCAGCACATGACAGGATGGGGGCACAGGATAGGAGCAGCACATGACAGCATGGGGGCGCAGGATGGGAGCAGCACATGACAGGATGGGGGCACAGGATAGGAGCAGCACATGACAGGATGGGAGCGCAGGATGGGAGCAGCACATGACAGGATGTGGGTACAGGATGGGATCAGCACATGACAGGATGTGGGCGCAGGATGCGAGCAGCACATGACAGAATGGGGTGCAGGATGGGAGCTCATGACAGAACAGGGGCACAAGATAGGAGGAGCACATGACAGAACGGGGCGCAGGATGGGAGCAGCACATAACAGGATGGGGGCGCAGGATGGGAGCAGCATATGACAGGATGGGGGCATAGGATGCGAGCAGCACATGACAGAATGGGGGCACAGGATGGGAGCTTCACATGACAGAACGGGGTCACAGGATGGGAGCAGAACTTGACTGGATGGGGTGCAGGATGAGAGCAGCACATGACAGGATGGGGGTGCAGGATGCGAGCAGCACATGACAGGATGGGGGTACAGGATGGGAGCAGCACTTGACAGGATGGGGGCGCAGGATGTGAGCATCACATGACAGGATGGGAACACAGGATGGGAGCAGCACATGACAGAACGGGGCGCAGGATGGGAGCAGCACTTGACAGAATGCGAGAGCTGGATTTGTGCAGCACATGACAGAATGGGGGTGCAGGATGGGAGCAGCACATGACAGAATAGGGGCTCAGGATGGAAGCAGCACATGACAGAATGACAACATGTAGATGCAAAAAACAGGATAAGGGTATGTGCACACATAGTTTTGAGCTCTGCTGATTTTTCCACAGCGGATTTAAGAAATCCGCAGGTAGAAGGCACTGCGTTTTACCTGTGGATTTACTGCAGATTTACCGCTGAGTTTGTACGGATTCCACCTGTGGTTTTACACCTGCGGATTCCTATTATAGAGTAGGTGTAAACCGCTGCAGAATCCGCACAATGAATGTAACCTGCAGCGTTTCCACGTGGTTTTTTCAGCAGCAAGGGCACTGCGGATTGCGTTTTCCAAAGGTTTACATTGTACTGTAAACGCATGGAAAGCTGCTGCGGACCCGCAGCTGCAGATCTGCTGTGGATCCGCAGCAAAATCCGCAATGTGTGCACATAGCCTAAGAGCACAGCATAGGGGCTGCACATGACAAGAAATGGGCGCAGGATAATAGCAGCATATGACAGGATAAAGGTGCAAGATGGTAGCAGGACATAAAGTTAGAACACAGGATGGAAGCAGCATATACCAGGATGCAGAGCCTTTTACCAATACAAATGCTCGCCACCCGGGCGTAGAACGGGTTCAATAGCTAGTATATATATATATATATATATATATATATATATATATATATATACACAGGTGCTTCTCACAAAATTAGAATATCATAAAAAAGTTATTTCAGTTATATTAAAAAAATTATTTCAGTTCTTCAATACAAAATGCGAAATTCATATATTATACACATGTGGTCAAAATTGTTGGTACCCCTCATTTAATGACAGAAAAACCCACAATAATCACACAAATTACTTGAATCTGACAAAAGTAATAATAAATAAACAATCTATGAAAATGAACAAATGAAAGTCAGACATTGCTTTTCAACCATGCTTCCACAGAATTAAAAAAAAACAACTTCAAAGCAACCTTTGCGAAGCGGCGCTCGTCTGGCGAGGGGACCCTTAGCAGCAGCTGATCTCACGGCACAATTTTGCAGCACCAGTCACTCAGCAGGTATTGTACTGAGGATTTTGAATCTCCCTATTAATTTCTGTACTTAATTAATATACCTGTTTATTTACTGTGATTCACTGGTGTATGTGACATTTAGAAATTAGCCCCTATAGCAGGTATAGCTCCAAATTGAGAGCATTTCATTGCCTTTAACTCTTTAGGCTCCTGTTCTATCCATGGATTTATAGGCAGCTTTTACTTGCACTTGCATTTGTGTATTCAGCACTACATGGCAACATTTTTCAGCCGAACCATGTTCCACCATCCTCCCCCCCTTTCCCCTCCTTTTTTTTCTGCCATCTCCTTGGATTTAAAGACTATATGGGAGCCTAATTTTTTTTTTGTTTGTTTGCTTTTTAATAGAGGCACTTTAAATTACATTCTACTTTACTATGCACTTTATTACTTGCTGCTGCTACTGCTGCCCATTTGTTTAAAGGCTTTACTCTACCCTGTCTTTTTAACTTTATGTTTTTATCTTTCTTATTTAATAAAGTATTTCTTTCAGTTTTACTACTGTGTTTCTTCTCACTTCTTATCTAAATGGCACCTACCATAGTAGATTATGTTGATAATGTATTGTTGAAGTGCTCCTTAAGCGCCTTCTAGCTAGGACTATAGGAATAATCCATAGGATTTAGGCTAGGGCTCATAGAAGGCCTCTTCATTCTTGGGTGTTTTTAGCTGTGTGTTTTGGGTCATTATTCTGCTGCAAGACCCATGACCTGTGACTGAGACCAAGCTTTCTGACATTGGGCAGCACATTTATCTCTATAATACCTTGATAGTCTTGATATTTCATTGTACCCTGCACAAATTCTAGACACCCTATGCCAGATGCAGCAAAACAGCCCTAGAACATAACAGAGCCTCCTCCATGATTCACAGTAGGGACAGTGCTCTTTTCTTGATATGCTTCATTTTTCAGTCTGTGAACATAGAGCTGATGTGCCTTGTCAAAAAGTTCAATTTTTGTCTCATCTGTCCATAGGACATTCTCCTAGAAGCTTTGTGGCTTGTCAACATGTAGTTTGACAAATTCCAGTCTGGCGTTTTTATGATTTTTTTTTACAATGGTGTCCTCCTTCGTCGTCTCCCATGAAGTCCACTTTTGATTCATAAAACAACGGATGGTGCAATCTGACACTGATGTTCCTTGAGCTTGAAGTTCACCTTTAATCTGTTTAAAAGTTTTTCTGGGCTCTTTTGTTACCATTCGTTTTATCTGTCTCTTTGTCATCAATTTTCCTCCTGAGGCCACATCCAGGGAGGTTGGCTACAGTCCCATGGATCTTAAATTTCAGAATATTATGTGCAACTGTAGTCACAGGAACATCAAGCTGCTTGTAGATGGTCTTATAAGTTTTACCTTTAACATGTTTGTGTATAATTTTCTTTCTAATTTCATCAGACAACTCTTTCCTTTGCTTCCTCTGGTCCATGTTGAGTGTGATACACACCATGTCACCAAACAACACATTGAGTATATGTAGCCCTGTATACAGGCCCACTCACTGATTCAAAGATTGTAGACACCTGTGATTCCAGTTAGTGGACACACCTTGATTTAACATGTCCCTTTTGTCACATTATTTTCAGGGGGTACCATCATTTCTGTCCAGGCCTATTTAATGAGTTTTATTTTTGTAAAAAACTATTTGGAAGCATGGTTGAAAAGCAATGTCTGACTTTCATTTGTTCAATTTCATAGATCTTTTATTTATTATTACTTTTGTCAGATTCAAGTTATTTCTGTGACCATTGAAGGTTTTGCTGTCATTAAACGAGGGGTACCAACAATTTTGACTACGTGTCTATTGCGCCATTACACACAGAGTGATCTGTTTCAAGTGTTTATTTCTAAAACATATAACAACTGATACCGCGCTTGGGAACAGATTAGGAGGGAGAGGGGGGGGGGGGGAAAAAAAGGGAACTACCCCTAAATGTGAAAATGTAGCCAGACTAAGAAAATGTACAACAAAAAACGAAACTATCCACTGTAATTTGTCACAAGTCGAATAGATAACTACTCATAATGTCAAACTGCTTGCTTACTCACAAAAAATACATATGCACCGGTATGTATCCACACTCCCACAGGAGTAACCACAAGTGTCCGCACACTAATAGGTTAATGACCACAATGACTACAAGCGATAATGGTTCTTACCATATGGAGGTGTAGTTGTGGGATGATGGCTGTATTATCAGGCTTTCACCTCGCTGTTCGTATTGAATACCGAAAATGGTGTGCGGCGCCTCACCGCTGCACGCGGTAGGTGTATAGGTAGGATACCCTGTGGGTGGCACCTTGAGAGTAGGTGCACGGCTGTTCGTGCCGCCTGGATAGATGCCAGGTGCAATTGTTCAGTGCAGAGCCAGGGAACGTCCCGGCCGAAGACGTCCCTGGTTGTACTGAAAGAAAATGGCCGCCGCTGACAAGCAGCGTGTGACGTCACTGACCAACGGAGCCTCGCTAGGACCAAAAAAGCTGACCGACGCGTTTCGAAGGGAAAACGCCCTTCTTCATCAGGGTTACAGCCCTGTCCAGGAGCTCCGCTTATTTATATACGTGCCTCCACTACGCCTTCCCCCCTACATCTTTCAATCCCACCCCAAAGAAACTAAATCTATAATGCACCAGGGTGCCTGCCTATTGTCACACCATTTAATACGGTATCCTATCATCCCAAGATTGCCAAACTAGTATTGAGCTGTACAATACCCTACACAATAAAACTACGTGTGGGTTATAATAAAAAATGTATGTGCACCCTAAGAATTTTAATATTTTTATATTTTTATATTTTTAATGAACCAATATCCCTGTTGCACCCACTATACTTAAAAGCATATATGAATAGATAAAAAATAGAAAAACACATATAAAAGACACTTTTATTACTCAAAAATACTTAAAAATGCTTAAAAAATATATATATATATACGATCCCCATGGAAATGTCCACGGAATATAATACTTAAAATGGGTAGTATACTAAAAACCTACCACTAAAAATATATTCTTAAAAAGGTTATGTTAAAAACAACTGGTCACAACTACTCATTAGCACTAGTCATCTGGGTCCAAAGCGGGTCCAAAAGATATCACTATAAATGTAAAACACGGACCCCCACATATATTAATTAGAAGGCATATAATTCAAATTCGTGGTTGAGGCCTTTTGGGGTGAGGCAATCTAACCTAAATATCCATTCGGACTCAATTTTTGACATTTGTTTCAAAAAGTCACCTCCCCTTGGATTTTGTCGGACCTTTTGTATCCCGCAAAACTGTATATCCTTAATACTCCTGTTGTGTTTTTCTTTGAAGTGGCGGGAAAGGGGATGGCCCAAAAACCCTTTTTGGATATTTCTCAAGTGCTCCTTTATTCGCACTGCTAGTTTCCTTTTAGTCCTACCCACATACAGTTTTTTACATGGGCATTGGATTAAGTAGATTATCCCAGTCGAGAAACATGTAATCCTATCCTGAATCCTAAATATCTCAGTGCCATCTGAACTACTAAATGAGCTTTGACACGTTTTTTTAAAACTTGTATGGATGCAGCAAAAACACCCCCCACATGGTATGAAACCCCCGTTAGAATTGGGTTGATGGCTACGTCCTACATTCTGGTGACCACAGGCCAGTTTTGTCGTGGGGGCTAAAAGATTATTCAACGTCTGGGCTCTCCTGTAGACAAACCTGGGAAATGATGGTAGATACTCCCCTACGATCCTATCCCTCTGGAGGATTGCCCAATGTTTCCGAATGATCCTCTGGAATTGCTTATATCCTGCATGAAACTGTGTTATTATTGGTAATTGTTTAATCTGTTCTGGGATAGTTTCTGTTTGCTGGATATCGGATCTAGGTTTGTGTACTAAAACATCTCTGGATATGGATCTTGCATCATTTACTGCCTGTTGGACTAGTGGCAGAGCATAGCCCTTCTCCAAAAACTGTTGTGTAAGGTGTTCCGATTCCTGATCAAAGTCACTAATGTTAGTACAATTTCGCCGAATTCTAGTAAATTGTCCCTTGGGGATATTCGTAAGCCATACGGGCAGGTGGCAGCTGGTAGTGTGAATATAACTGTTTGAATCCACTTCCTTGTGGTAACATTTTGTGTGCAGGCGACCCCCTTTTGTGAATATATTTAGGTCCAAAAAATTAATGGAACTATCACTTACAGTAGGTGTAAACTCAAGGCCGAAATTGTTGGTGTTAAGGCCACAAATAAAAGAGTCTAAATCAGCCCTACAACCTTCCCAAATGAGTATGACATCGTCAATAAAACGACGCCATAATACCACCCCCGTGCGTAATTGGCCATTTTCGTAAATAGCTGACTCCTCCCACTTGGCTACATATATATTAGCAAAAGAGGGGGCAAAACGCGTCCCCATTGCCGTGCCCCATTGTTGTAAAAAGAAACGGCCCTCATACATGAAATAGTTGTGCTTGGTAATAAACATTATGCACTCCTGTATGTACTCAATTTGAACTGTGGAGTATATCCCTAGTTTCTGCAAAAAATACCCAGATGCCTGGCACCCCATGTCCTGATTGATAACAGTATACAGAGATTTTATATCCAGAGTTACCAGGAGGTATTTGGGATTCCACTTTATTGTTTCCAGGATCTCCAGAGTGTGACCTGTATCCTTTAAGTATGCCGGGATTAAGGGCATGCATTTCTGTAAGTGGGTGTCCACATATTGAGATAAATTTGCTGTGAGGCTCCCAATGCCTGAAATAATAGGCCTACCTGGGGGGTTCGTTAGATTTTTGTGCACCTTGGGTATGTGATAAAAGAAGGCCACATTTGGGTTAAGATTGGTTACAAAACTACACTCTTTTTTATTCAGGATGCCCAATGATTTGCCCTTCAGGCCCAAAAACTTTAACTTCTTCACATATTGCAGAGTTGGGTCACCCATCAATTTTCTGTAGGTGATTGTGTCCCCAAGAAGCCGTTCCGCTTCCTCTTGATATTTTGACCTATCTAGGATGACGATCCCCCCACCCTTATCAGCCGGGCGGACAATAATGTCATTATTCATCTGTAAATTCTTTAGGGAATTTCTTTCCTGGGGATTCAAATTGTGGGATGTGTATACCCTTTTGCCTCTCTGCAATTTCCTAATATCTGCAGTTACTACCGTATCAAATGTATGAAATGCGTTAGAATATTCCTGCATGGGATTGAAAGTAGACGGGTTGGCCAGCGTAGTGTGAATAAATCTAGATGGTTCCTGCGTGCTGCTGCCTAAGTTCGTTTGTTCTTTTTTCAAAAAATATTTCTTTAAAGCCAGATTACGCAGGAACTTTTTCATCCCAATATATAGATTGAAGGGTTTTATGGAGGTAGTGGGGGCAAATTTCAGACCCTTCTGTAGGAGGGAAATATCACTACTCTTTAGTTGATATGTACTTAAATTATAAATTTTTTGGGAATTAGCAGATGTAGTTCCTATTTTCTTTTTGGCGAGTTTCCCTCCCCTCTTACCTCTTTTGGTTTTACGGATCTTACCCGAAAAAAATCCTTATTGAGTGGTGTATGTGCTCCTAATCCCTTCAATCTATTATGTACGGGAGCAGGGCCCTTTCCCTTTCCTTTCCCTATTCCGCCAGATTTTTGGCCAGAAATGGCAGTAGTCTTTGATGTATGAGTCCTAGGTTTTGTAGTTTTGGTTTTGCTGGGGATGTTAGTTGACGTACTTGCCCCATGATCCACCTCCATAGTACCTGCTCCCCCCGCTCGAGCAGTGCTAGAACATGCTTCCCCTAATGGTGATGGAACGGTGTGGTCCTCTTCCCTATATGATAGGGGGGAAAAACGATTAGATACCAAAACAGGGGCAGTTAACTGGATGTCATGGTTTCTTGGTGGGCTAGGCCCTATAGCCAACGGTGTATCAGGATATATGGAAAATTCTAGAGTCATATTATGATCAGTAGGTCCGGGAGGAAACCCGGCCGAGTGGTTGTTCCACTTTGAGGTGCTTGATCCTACATCGCGGTCTCTCGTGCGGACCGGTGTATACTGGGTTGAATTAGAATCAGCATACAGTGATGAGTTGGTAGAACTATCTACTTCACTGTACTGTGGTTCTGAGATGTATTCGTCAATAACCAGCAGTTGGCTGGATTCTAGCTCCTGATCATTCCTAGAGTCATTATCCCCATCATCCCATGCTGGGTGAATACTATGTATCTGTTCGGGCATATTATCCCTCCTGAATTTCTTAATTTTTTTATCAATTATTTCTTTCTCTTTTTCTTTTAATCTGTGTAAGATACTATCTGCTAGTTCCTGCATACTATCCGTAATGGAACATGTTTGGAGTTTCTCAAACATTTCCATAACTTGGAGGCTCGTTCGCTTTAGATTAGCCAAACGTTTATCTATAATAAACTGTAATGCTGTTAAAGAGAAATTTAAAAAAAAAAAAAAAAAAAAAAAAAAAAAAAAAAAAAAAAAAAAAAAAAATTAAGAAATTCAGGAGGGATAATATGCCCGAACAGATACATAGTATTCACCCAGCATGGGATGATGGGGATAATGACTCTAGGAATGATCAGGAGCTAGAATCCAGCCAACTGCTGGTTATTGACGAATACATCTCAGAACCACAGTACAGTGAAGTAGATAGTTCTACCAACTCATCACTGTATGCTGATTCTAATTCAACCCAGTATACACCGGTCCGCACGAGAGACCGCGATGTAGGATCAAGCACCTCAAAGTGGAACAACCACTCGGCCGGGTTTCCTCCCGGACCTACTGATCATAATATGACTCTAGAATTTTCCATATATCCTGATACACCGTTGGCTATAGGGCCTAGCCCACCAAGAAACCATGACATCCAGTTAACTGCCCCTGTTTTGGTATCTAATCGTTTTTCCCCCCTATCATATAGGGAAGAGGACCACACCGTTCCATCACCATTAGGGGAAGCATGTTCTAGCACTGCTCGAGCGGGGGGAGCAGGTACTATGGAGGTGGATCATGGGGCAAGTACGTCAACTAACATCCCCAGCAAAACCAAAACTACAAAACCTAGGACTCATACATCAAAGACTACTGCCATTTCTGGCCAAAAATCTGGCGGAATAGGGAAAGGAAAGGGAAAGGGCCCTGCTCCCGTACATAATAGATTGAAGGGATTAGGAGCACATACACCACTCAATAAGGACTTTTTTCGGGTAAGATCCGTAAAACCAAAAGAGGTAAGAGGGGAGGGAAACTCGCCAAAAAGAAAATAGGAACTACATCTGCTAATTCCCAAAAAATTTATAATTTAAGTACATATCAACTAAAGAGTAGTGATATTTCCCTCCTACAGAAGGGTCTGAAATTTGCCCCCACTACCTCCATAAAACCCTTCAATCTATATATTGGGATGAAAAAGTTCCTGCGTAATCTGGCTTTAAAGAAATATTTTTTGAAAAAAGAACAAACGAACTTAGGCAGCAGCACGCAGGAACCATCTAGATTTATTCACACTACGCTGGCCAACCCGTCTACTTTCAATCCCATGCAGGAATATTCTAACGCATTTCATACATTTGATACGGTAGTAACTGCAGATATTAGGAAATTGCAGAGAGGCAAAAGGGTATACACATCCCACAATTTGAATCCCCAGGAAAGAAATTCCCTAAAGAATTTACAGATGAATAATGACATTATTGTCCGCCCGGCTGATAAGGGTGGGGGGATCGTCATCCTAGATAGGTCAAAATATCAAGAGGAAGCGGAACGGCTTCTTGGGGACACAATCACCTACAGAAAATTGATGGGTGACCCAACTCTGCAATATGTGAAGAAGTTAAAGTTTTTGGGCCTGAAGGGCAAATCATTGGGCATCCTGAATAAAAAAGAGTGTAGTTTTGTAACCAATCTTAACCCAAATGTGGCCTTCTTTTATCACATACCCAAGGTGCACAAAAATCTAACGAACCCCCCAGGTAGGCCTATTATTTCAGGCATTGGGAGCCTCACAGCAAATTTATCTCAATATGTGGACACCCACTTACAGAAATGCATGCCCTTAATCCCGGCATACTTAAAGGATACAGGTCACACTCTGGAGATCCTGGAAACAATAAAGTGGAATCCCAAATACCTCCTGGTAACTCTGGATATAAAATCTCTGTATACTGTTATCAATCAGGACATGGGGTGCCAGGCATCTGGGTATTTTTTGCAGAAACTAGGGATATACTCCACAGTTCAAATTGAGTACATACAGGAGTGCATAATGTTTATTACCAAGCACAACTATTTCATGTATGAGGGCCGTTTCTTTTTACAACAATGGGGCACGGCAATGGGGACGCGTTTTGCCCCCTCTTTTGCTAATATATATGTAGCCAAGTGGGAGGAGTCAGCTATTTACGAAAATGGCCAATTACGCACGGGGGTGGTATTATGGCGTCGTTTTATTGACGATGTCATACTCATTTGGGAAGGTTGTAGGGCTGATTTAGACTCTTTTATTTGTGGCCTTAACACCAACAATTTCGGCCTTGAGTTTACACCTACTGTAAGTGATAGTTCCATTAATTTTTTGGACCTAAATATATTCACAAAAGGGGGTCGCCTGCACACAAAATGTTACCACAAGGAAGTGGATTCAAACAGTTATATTCACACTACCAGCTGCCACCTGCCCGTATGGCTTACGAATATCCCCAAGGGACAATTTACTAGAATTCGGCGAAATTGTACTAACATTAGTGACTTTGATCAGGAATCGGAACACCTTACACAACAGTTTTTGGAGAAGGGCTATGCTCTGCCACTAGTCCAACAGGCAGTAAATGATGCAAGATCCATATCCAGAGATGTTTTAGTACACAAACCTAGATCCGATATCCAGCAAACAGAAACTATCCCAGAACAGATTAAACAATTACCAATAATAACACAGTTTCATGCAGGATATAAGCAATTCCAGAGGATCATTCGGAAACATTGGGCAATCCTCCAGAGGGATAGGATCGTAGGGGAGTATCTACCATCATTTCCCAGGTTTGTCTACAGGAGAGCCCAGACGTTGAATAATCTTTTAGCCCCCACGACAAAACTGGCCTGTGGTCACCAGAATGTAGGACGTAGCCATCAACCCAATTCTAACGGGGGTTTCATACCATGTGGGGGGTGTTTTTGCTGCATCCATACAAGTTTTAAAAAAACGTGTCAAAGCTCATTTAGTAGTTCAGATGGCACTGAGATATTTAGGATTCAGGATAGGATTACATGTTTCTCGACTGGGATAATCTACTTAATCCAATGCCCATGTAAAAAACTGTATGTGGGTAGGACTAAAAGGAAACTAGCAGTGCGAATAAAGGAGCACTTGAGAAATATCCAAAAAGGGTTTTTGGGCCATCCCCTTTCCCGCCACTTCAAAGAAAAACACAACAGGAGTATTAAGGATATACAGTTTTGCGGGATACAAAAGGTCCGACAAAATCCAAGGGGAGGTGACTTTTTGAAACAAATGTCAAAAATTGAGTCCGAATGGATATTTAGGTTAGATTGCCTCACCCCAAAAGGCCTCAACCACGAATTTGAATTATATGCCTTCTAATTAATATATGTGGGGGTCCGTGTTTTACATTTATAGTGATATCTTTTGGACCCGCTTTGGACCCAGATGACTAGTGCTAATGAGTAGTTGTGACCAGTTGTTTTTAACATAACCTTTTTAAGAATATATTTTTAGTGGTAGGTTTTTAGTATACTACCCATTTTAAGTATTATATTCCGTGGACATTTCCATGGGGATCGTATATATATATATATTTTTTAAGCATTTTTAAGTATTTTTGAGTAATAAAAGTGTCTTTTATATGTGTTTTTCTATTTTTTATCTATTCATATATGCTTTTAAGTATAGTGGGTGCAACAGGGATATTGGTTCATTAAAAATATAAAAATATAAAAATATTAAAATTCTTAGGGTGCACATACATTTTTTATTATAACCCACACGTAGTTTTATTGTGTAGGGTATTGTACAGCTCAATACTAGTTTGGCAATCTTGGGATGATAGGATACCGTATTAAATGGTGTGACAATAGGCAGGCACCCTGGTGCATTATAGATTTAGTTTCTTTGGGGTGGGATTGAAAGATGTAGGGGGGAAGGCGTAGTGGAGGCACGTATATAAATAAGCGGAGCTCCTGGACAGGGCTGTAACCCTGATGAAGAAGGGCGTTTTCCCTTCGAAACGCGTCGGTCAGCTTTTTTGGTCCTAGCGAGGCTCCGTTGGTCAGTGACGTCACACGCTGCTTGTCAGCGGCGGCCATTTTCTTTCAGTACAACCAGGGACGTCTTCGGCCGGGACGTTCCCTGGCTCTGCACTGAACAATTGCACCTGGCATCTATCCAGGCGGCACGAACAGCCGTGCACCTACTCTCAAGGTGCCACCCACAGGGTATCCTACCTATACACCTACCGCGTGCAGCGGTGAGGCGCCGCACACCATTTTCGGTATTCAATACGAACAGCGAGGTGAAAGCCTGATAATACAGCCATCATCCCACAACTACACCTCCATATGGTAAGAACCATTATCGCTTGTAGTCATTGTGGTCATTAACCTATTAGTGTGCGGACACTTGTGGTTACTCCTGTGGGAGTGTGGATACATACCGGTGCATATGTATTTTTTGTGAGTAAGCAAGCAGTTTGACATTATGAGTAGTTATCTATTCGACTTGTGACAAATTACAGTGGATAGTTTCGTTTTTTGTTGTACATTTTCTTAGTCTGGCTACATTTTCACATTTAGGGGTAGTTCCCTTTTTTTCCCCCCCCCCCCCTCTCCCTCCTAATCTGTTCCCAAGCGCGGTATCAGTTGTTATATGTTTTAGTTATCTTACAGAAGGGGCGCCATTTCTGTGGATACCAGCAGCTGGGAGTTTCCTTGGTCCATTTCGATTTGTTCGGTGGACATAAGTGGTGAGCGCCAGTGATTTTTGTTTATTTATTTGAAGTGTTTATTTCTGTTTATGTTGATGATTATGGCTTACAACCAATGAAAGCGGAAATGTCATTATCTCAGTAAATTAGAATAATTAAATAAAACACCTGAAAAGGCTTCCTAAGTGTTTAAAAAGCTCCTTTAGTCTGTTTCAGTTGGCTCCACAATCATGGGGAAGAATGCTGACTTGACAGATGTCCTGAAGGCAGTCATAGACACACTCCACAAGGAGGGTAAGCCACAAAAGGTCATTGCTAAAGAAGCTGGCTGTTCACAGAGTGCTGTATCCAAGCATATCAATGGAAGGTTGAGTGGAAGGAAACAGTGTGGTAGAAAAAGGTGCACAAACAACAGGGATAACTGCAGCCTTGAAAGTATTGTTAAGAAAATGCAATTCAAAAATTTGGGGGAGATTCACAAGAAGTGGACTGCTACTGTAGTCATTGCATCAAGAGCCACAACACACATATTTTTCCAGGACATGGGCTACAAGTGTTGCATTCCTTGTTTAAAGCCACTCATGACTAGTGCTGAGCATTCCGATACTGCAAGTATCGGGTATCGGCCAATATTCGCTGTATCGGAGTTCCGATACTTTTACAATATCGAATACCGGAATCAGAAATTTCCATATTGCAATAAGCTAGTTGAGGGTCCTAAGAAGTGCGGGCACATCCTGTTAGGCATGTTAGCCATGTTAACTAATGGCATGGCTGTGATTGGCTGCTAAAATGATGTCATGATGCGCTATAATGGAGTGTGGGCGGTGCGTAGGTGGAGACTGCATGTCTGTGTGTGCAGGCGGGGTCTGTGTGTGACCGTGGGGGTCTGTGTGAGCCTGCTGGGGGTCTGTGCGGGCCTGCCGGGGGTCTTTGCGGGCCTGCTGGGGGTCTCTGCGGGCTGCTGGGGCTCTGTTCAGGCCTTCCGGGGGTCTGTGCGGGCCTGCCGGGTGTCTATGCGGGCTGCCGGGGGTCTGTGCGGGCCTCTCGGGGGTTGTGTGTGTGTGCAGGCATCGTCCAATACAAGTCTACAAGTCCCATTGGGCTATGCCTGCTACAAAGACAGTGATTGACACATTGGCCAATGATTGGACAGTAGCAGTTACATCATCCGGCTAATGTGTTGAATGTTAAAAAACACAAACATACATTCTACATACTACATACAACATACATACAACATACATACAACATACTACATACATACAACATACTACATACATACATACAACATACATACATGCAACATGCATACTACATACATACAACATGCATACAACATACTACATACATACTACATACATACAACATACATACTACATACATACTACATACATTCAACATACATACAACATACATACATACATACATACTACATACATACTACTTACATACAACATACATACAACATACATACAACATGCATGCTACATACATGCAACATATATACTACATACGTACAACATACATACAACATACAGACAACATACTACATACATATTACATGCATACTACATACATAATACATGCTACATACATACTACATATATGCTACATACAACATACTATATACATACTACATACATACTATATACTGTGCATACTAAATACATACTACATACAATACATTCATACATTACATACAATACATACATATAGACATACAGTACATATAACATAGAGTACATACCATCACTTGTCACTTTGTTCCCTCTAAACCAGTGTCATCTGTAAAAAATATTAAAATAACAAACAAACAATATACTCTCTGATCTGCAGAAATCCTTGAGTGTCCCACGACGATCTCCCATGGAGAACGGCAGCATCAGCTGATGCGACCGCTCTCTAGGGGCTCCTGGAATACAATGACGGGAGGAAGGTATCCTTCCGCACTGTATTCCTCCGCCGCTTTAAAAAAATAGTCCCTAGTCTCACTTTTGGCATTGCTGTGTGAGAAAGTTCCCACGCAGCTTTTGCCATAAAGTGAGACCAGTGAACTACAGTAACCTCTCAGTGATGCACTGCAGGAGCCATTGTCTCCTATCAGTGTGTCACTGAAGGTCCTATAGAGCAGTGACATCACCCGATGTCAATGTTCTATAGGGGAGATCGTCGTGGGACACTCATTATTAATTGGACTACGGCAGACAGGTAGTATACGGTTTACTATTTTACGCTTTTTGCAGGCGCTGAAGTATGGTAAATATGGTGAAATTAAGAATAATGAAATACTTTTTTCTGGCTGTGTCTTTATTTTGTTTTTAACTCTTTCACTACTGTAGGATTAATAATGGATAGGCATCTTATTGACGCCTCTTCATTATTAACCCGGCTTAATGTCACCTTACAATAGCAAGGTGACATTAACCCCTAATTACCCCATATCCCACCACTACACGGGAGTGGGAAGAGAGGGTCAAAGTGTCGGAATTGTCGCATCTTACAGATGCGCCATTTCTGGGGTGGCTGCGGACTGGTATTTGTAGCCAGGGGGGTCAATATCCATGGCCCCTCTCTAGGCTATGAATAACAGCCCACAGCTGTCTGCATAGCCTTTCTGGCTATAAAATATAGGGGGACCCCACATCATTTTTTTGGGGGGTCCCCCTATTTTAATAGCCAGTAAAGGCTACGCAGACAGCTGTGGGCTGATATTCATAGCCTGGGAGGGGCCATGGGTATTACCCCCTTCCCAGGCTACAAATATTGGCCCCCGGCTGTCGGCTTTCCCCCACTGGCACAGAAAATTGCGTGGGTGCCCACGTCATTTTTTTTCCCGATTTTTTCTTTATGTTCATTTACCAACATTGGCCTATCTATGGCTATATCTATCTATAGATTTATCTATAGATACATATATGTTTCTATCCATATATCTATCTGGCTAATTTTACACATCAGTTTTTTGCCGTCAGGCACAATCCGGTGAGTTTTGAAAAAAAAGATCAGTTTTTTCTCATAGAGTTGTATTAGCGCCGCATAGCGCCTGATGGCCACACGTTTCATCCGTGTTTTGCTGGATCTGTCAGAAAAGCTGTTTCCGCTGGACGGAAAACACATACAGAGTTTTTTCTGTCTGGCGAAAAAGCGCTCAGCGATGGATCCGGCAAAAAACGTATGAAACTGTGATGTGAAATGATGAATCCGGCCTCTGAATCCGTTTTTTCATGCATGTTTCCATTCAAATCATGCACATTTTCCATTTATTTATTTGTTTCCAAAAACTGCATCAAAACTGCACAAAAACCGCACCAAAAACTGCATCAAAACTGCACTAAAACTGCATAAAAAAAGCATCAAAACGGCACAAAAAATTGCACCAAAACTGCATCAAAACCTGCATCAAAAACTGGTGCAGTTGCATCAGCTGATGCTGTCGTTCTCCATGGGAGATCGTCGTGGGACACTCGTGGATTTCTGCGGATCAGGGAGTATATTGTTTGTTTGTTATTTTAATATTTTTACAGATGACACTGGCTTCGGGGAACAAAGTGACAAGTGATGGTGAGTATGTACTCTATGTTATATGTAATGTATGTCTATATATATGTAATGTATGTAATGTATGAATGTGTTGTATGTAGTATGTATGTAGTATGGATGTAGTATGTTGTTTGTATGTATGCATGTATGCAGTATGTATGTAGTATATATGTAGTATGTATGTTGTATGTATGTAGTATGTATGTATGTGGTATGTTGTATGTATGTTGCATATATGTAGTATGTTGTATGTATGTAGTATGTATGTAGTATGTTGTATGTATGCATGTAGTATGAATGTAGTATGTTGTATGTATGTATGTAGTATGTATGTAGTATGTAGGTAGTATGTAGTATGTATGTAGTATGTTGTATGTATGTAGTATGTATGTATGTTGTATGTATGTTGTATGTATGTTGTATGTATGTGGTATGTTGTATGTATGTATGTAGTAAGTATGTAGTATGTTGTATGTATTGTAAGGATTGTACTCACTCAGATGCGTAAGAGGAAACAGAAGGCACAATCTCTTCAATGTCCATGTGGGTTTATTTGCTCCATAAACCATCAAGGCAGCAACAAAAAGGTAAACAGTCCATACATCAGGCCGACACAGCATTAATGTCCATAGAAGGGCTCTGCTCCCTCAGGCCTGTGGGCACACAGGCTGTGCAATGTCCAGCACTCAGGCTCGATCTGAAGCCACAGACACAGAAAGGCTTCTCCCTCTCAATACACAGACAACTCTGTAGTGTCCAGCAGGGACACATGGAAATCTGTCCGCACTGACAGACTCCCAAACTCTCACTAACATGTGCCAAACACACCTCCATTAGGTAGCCTGAAACCACACCCATTGGTGATGTAACATCACATGCACTGTCACGTGATCATGACATCATTGCAGGTCCTCAAACTCCTGCAAGGAAAAGGGTACTGTGAGCACCCCCACTCAGAGGTCAGGTATATGGGTAGCCAGACCCTCCCATCTCTCATAGCTACCCGCAACCCGGACCCAGGTGCACTAAACGACATCTTTAGTGCTCACGTGCACTAAAGACAAAATACTCTGGGTTGCATCGCAGGGAGAATCCATCCCTGTGACACATACCTCCCATTAACCAGGTGACCACCAGTCACACCACAGTATGTTGTATGTATGTAGTATGTATGTAGTATGTTGTATGTATGTTGTATGTATGTAGTATATAGCATGTTGTATGTATGTATGTATGTTGTATCTATGTAGTGTGTAGTATGTATGTTTTGTTTTTTTTCATTCAACACATTAGCCGGATGATGGGACTACTACTGTCGGATGACAGTACAGACCCATGAGAGGCCAGCACAGACCCCCGGCAGGCCCACCCAGACCCCCGGCAGCCCGCACAGACCCCCGAGAGGCCCATACAGACCCCCGGCAGGCCTGCACAGACCCCTGGCAGCCCGCACAGACCCCTGAAAGGCACAGACTGTGTGTCTGTGTGGACCGTTGGGGGTCTGTGCGGGCCTTTCCTGGGTCTGTACGGACAGACCCAGGAAAGGCCCGCACAGACCCCCAACGGTCCACACAGACACACAGTCTCTGCCCACGCACCGCCCACACTACACTCTTCCCCCCTCCAGAACTGGATGTGCAAGGAAAGAAAGGGATTATTTTCATTCCGATGTTTGTGTCTTATTGACTTGCATTGGTTTCCGGTATCAGAATCGGCGATATCCGATATTTTTTGGGTATCGGTCCGATCCAATCCGATACGATATTTCCCGATATCGGAAGGTATCGCGCAAAACTACTCATGACCAACAGACAAAGCCAGAAGCATATTACCTGGGCCAAGGAGTAAAAGAACTGGACTGTTGCTCAGTGCTCCAAGGTGTTGCTTACAGATAAAAATAAATTTTGCATTTCATTTGGAATCAGGGTCCCAGAGTCTGGAGGAAAAGTGGAGAGGCACAAAATGCAAGCTGCTTGAGTTCTAGAGTAAAGATTCCACGATCAGAGATGGTTTGGGGAGCTATGTCACAATAGGTCCACTGTGTTTTATCAAGCCAAATTCAATGCAGTCGTCTACCAGGAAATTTTAAAGCACTTCTTGCGTCCCTCTGCTGACAAGCTTTTTGGAGAAAGAAATTCCATTCTCCAGCAGGACTTGGCACCTGTCCACATTGCCTAAAGTACCAATACCTCATTTAAAAATAACAGTATCACTGTGTTTGATTAGCCAGAAAAATCACCTCACCTATAGTAAGGAGGAAGATGAGAGACATCATACCCAACAATGCAGATGAGTTCAAGGCTGCAATGAAAGCATCCTTGGCTTCTATAACATCTCAGCAGTGTGTCATGTCGGACACTGTTCAGACCAGGTCGTCTGACAGCGGTAATTCCGCGTTTGACCACTGTTTGCTCATTGGCTTCGGCTAGTTTTCGTCTGGCTGCTCCGGGGTTAATTTATCTGATCCTTGGATTGGAAGCTGGTCCATGCCCATTTCCTTTAAATGGTTCTCCTGATCTTTGGGCGTCGCCGATTATAGCTTCTGTCTTATCCGTAGTTATCTCGGTCCGGAGTGGAGAGCTGGTTGTTGGAGAATCGTTGCTGGTGGTGTATTTTCCTTTATCTTATTTACTCCTTCCTATATTTGTATTTATTTTGCCCTGCACCTTTATAGTGTATTCCTGATTGACTGCGGTGTGGTGTATATTTTCCTTTATCCTTGTTTGTTATAACTGTGGGTATTGGTCTATTGCATTCACTGGGTGGTGGGCGGTGGTGTTCAGTCTAGGGCTGAATCAGGAGTCAGGTGAGGGTTGAGGCCTGAACATGCACACCTTCAGTGTAAACTTCAGGTAGAGGGTCAGACAGGGTTTCCCTAGTCTGAGGGAAATTGCAGGGGCCCGGGTTATTAGCTCTCGCCCTCCTTGTATCCCCGTGACATTGTGCCACAGTCTGATCGCCTCCATACCATTCCACTTTGACTCAGTAATTGATACAAATAAATTAACTTTTTGATGATATTCTAATTTTGTGAGAAGCACCCGTATATATACGGTTGTGTTCAAAGGTTTATATACCCTTTCAGAATTTTTGATTTATTGGCCTTTTTTCAGAGAATATGAATGATAGCACCAAAACTTTTTCTCCACTCAGGGCCAGTGATTGGTTTAAGCCATTTATTGTAAAACTACTGTGTTTTATCTTTTTAAATCATAATGACAACCCAAAACATCCAAATGACCCTGATCAAAAGTTCACATACCCTGGTAATTTTGGCCAGAAAACAAGCACAGAAGATGACACAAATGGGTTTGAATGGCTACTAAAGGTAATATCCTCACCTGTTACCTGTTTGCTTGTAATTAGTATGTGTGCATAAAAGCTGAGTGAGTTTCTGGGATTGAGACAGACTCTTTCAACTTTCATCCAGCCACTGACGTTTGTGGATTGTGTGTCATGGGGAAAACAAAAGAATTGTCAATGGGTCTATGGGAAAAAGGCAGTTGAACTGTATAAAACAGGAAAGGGATACAAAAAGCTATCCAAGGAATTGATAATTCCAGTCAACAGCGTTCAAACTCTGATTAACAGATGGAAAATCAGGGGCTCTGTAAAAACAAAACAATGGCTAGGTAGACCAACAAAAATGTCATCCACAACAGCCAGGAAAATTGTTTGGGATGCAAAGATAAACTCACAATTAACATCAGCTGAAATACAGGATTCTCTGAAAACTAGCGGTGTGGCTGTTTCAAGATGCACAATAAGGAGGTACTTGAAGAAAAATGGGCTGCATGGTCGAGTCACCAGAAGAAAGCCATTACTGCGTAAATGCCACAAAGTATATCACATACAATTTGCAAAACAGCAAGAGACAAGCCTCAGAACTTCTGGAACAAGGTAATTTGGAGTGATGAGACCAAAATTGAACCTTTTGGCCACAACCGTAAATGTTACATTTGGAGAGAGGTCAACAAGGCCTATGATGAAAGGAACGCCATTCCTACTGTAAAGCACAGAGGTGGGTTGCTGTGGGGATGTGTGAGTTACAAACGCACAGGAAACTTGGTCAAACTTGAAGGAAAGATGAACACAGCACGTTATCAGCAAATATTGGAGGCAAATTTTCACTCTTCAGCACGGAAGCTGCGCATGGGACATACTTGGAAGTTCAAACGTAACAGCGATCAAACACACAAGGCCAAGTCGGCCTGTCATTGGCTACAGCACAACAAAGTGAAGGTTCTGGAGTAGCCATTACAGTCTCCTGACTTCAATAGCATTGAGCCACACTGAGGAGATCTCAAGAGTGTAGTTCATGCTAGACAGCCCAGGAATTTACAGGAGCTGGAGGCTTTTTGCCAATAAGAATGGGAAGATTTACCATTTGAAAAAAGAAAGAACTTCATCTGAAACTACCGCAAAAGACTTCAAGTTCTCAATGATGTTAGAGGGGGCAATACACGGTATTAGGTAATTGGGTAAGTGAACTTTTGATCATGGTCATTTGGATGTTTTGGGTTGTCATTATGATTTAAAAATATAAAACACAGTAGTTTGACAATAAATGGCTTCACCTAGCCACTAACCATGAGGCGAAAAGTTTTGGTGTTATCATTCATATTCTCTGAAAAAAGGCCAAGAAAGCAAAAATTCTGCTGGGGTATGTAAACTTTTGAGCACACCTATATATATACAGTATATATATATATATATATATATATACATATACATAAATATATATATTATATATATTCCATACAATGGAATGTGTATATTCCATAAGTTGGATGTGTCTATACAGTACTACTCTAATATTTGTAATACGGTAGTTCCCCTGATGATTGGGTTCAATTGAGTGTTGTTCCAAGACAATTTAGTAGCAGCAGTGGGTTCTGCGTGATCTCTCTTTGGTTCTTTGGCAACTGGTGGGATATAGAGTATTAGAGAGCTGAATTGAGCTATCATTCTGGCAAAAAAAACTTGCACAGTCCCTGAAAGGGGTCTGTGCAGAGGTTTGAGAATCAGACTCAGTGTTAAATTATAACTGGGACATAACTATGAGTCGCAATTAGTGTTGAGCATTCCGATGCTGCAAGTATCGGGTATCGGCCGATACTTGCTGTATCGGAATTTCCGATACCGAGATCCGATATTTTTGTAATATCGGATATCGGTATCGAAACAACATTAATGTAAAAAGGTGTAAAAGAAAGAATTAAAATAAAAAAAATCGCTATACTCACCTGTCCGACGCAGCCGGGACCTCGGCGATTGTAAGCGGCAGCGTTGTTTCTTTAAAATTCGCGCTTTTACTTGCTTACGTGAATTCCCGGCTTCTGATTGGTCAGGGCGGCCATGTTGCCGGGACTCGGACCAATCACAGCAAGCCGTGACGAAATTACGTCACGGCTTGCTGTGATTGGTCCGCGTCCCGGCAACATGGCCGCCATTAACCAATCACAAGCCGTGACGTCACGGGAGGCTGGACACGCGCTTATTTTGAAAAGCGCGCGTGTCCAGCCTCCCGTGACGTCACGGCTTGTGATTGGTCACGGCGCCATATTGCCGGGATGCGGACCAATCACAGCAAGCCGTGACGAAATTACGTCACGGCTTGCTGTGATTGGTCCGCGTCCCAGGAACATGGCCGCCATTAACCAATCACAAGCCGTGACGTCACGGGAGGCTGGACACGCGCTTATTTTGAAAAGCGCGCGTGTCCAGCCTCCCGTGACGTCACGGCTTGTGATTGGTCACGGCGCCATATTGCCGGGACGCGGACCAATCACAGCAAGCCGTGACGTAATTTCGTCACGGCTTGCTGTGATTGGTCCGAGTCCCGGCAACATGGCCGCCCTGACCAATCAGAAGCCGGGAATTCACGTAAGCAAGTAAAAGCGCGAATTTTAAAGAAACAACGCTGCCGCTTACAATCGCCGAGGTCCCGGCTGCGTCGGACAGGTGAGTATAGCGATATTTTTTATTTTAATTCTTTATTTTACACATTTATATGGTTCCCAGGGCCTGAAGGAGAGTTTCCTCTCCTTCAGACCCTGGGAACCATCAGGAATACCGTCCGATACCTGAGTCCCATTGACTTGTATTGGTATCGGGTATCGGTATCGGATTGGATCCGATATTTTGCCGGTATCGGCCGATACTTTCCGATACCGATACTTTCAAGTATCGGACGGTATCGCTCAACACTAGTCGCAATTAAAACACTTCTCCCTCTCTTTTTTTCTGTCCTATATTTTGCTTGGCAATCATCGCTGCAGTTGGGGAGGCATGGTACAAATGGCAGAAGAAGGTGGCTCTTACTGCCATCTGTGCACTGAGACAAATTAACTCCACTGACAAAGGAAGCAAATGATCGCTGAGATGGTGCAAAAGGATGTGGGGCAGGTCTGTCACCCAAGCCCTGATGAAGAAGAGGCAAGCCAAGACCTGAGGGCAGAGATCCAACCTATGAAGGAAAGCCACACTCGCACCCTAGGTAGCGTGGACAGATGTTGCCAAATACTGCCACTCCTGTATCACTTGTCAAAGAGTAGATAAGTCATGATTTGGTTTCAAAGCTCCCTGATCCCTTTGCAAGTGATTGAAGAACATTTCCAGAGGATTGCTGTAGACATTGTTTGGCCACTGGCCATCCCCAGCAGTTCTGGAAAAAGTTTCATTATTACTGTGATTGATTATGTTACCCAGTATCTGGAGGCAACGGCTCTGTCCTCATTTAGGGGCCAATAAAGTGGCAGATGCCGTTTTGGTCATATTTTCTCAAGTAGGATTTCCCAGGGAAATATTTATTAATTTCATATCTTGTTGAATGCAAGCCCTTTATAAGAAAATGCAGGTGCCACACATGGTATCAAATTTGTATAGTCCACAGGTCAATGGTTTCTGTGAACCATTCAATGGTACCCTTAAGCAAATGCTTAAGATGTTGCTTGGGTCCTATAGGCAGGGCAAGGAGTTCCACCTCCCACACTTGCTGTTTGCTTACAGATATGAACCACAAGATTCAATTGGGTTTTCACCCTTCTAGCTCCTATGTGGCATTCAAGTCCTGTGGCTCTTTGGTCTGTTAAGGGAATCCTGGGAGGGGAAACTGAAGACCCCTGAATAGTCGATGATGCGGCTTGTGTATTAGAATATTTTGTGGAGGCCCAGGTCAGCCAGAAGTTGTTGTGCGACCGGAACACCCAGGAACGAATATACAAAGTGGGTCAGAATGTGAGGAACCTAGCCCCAGTGACCCAGAACAAGCTTACGGTGGCCTGGTAAGGACCATACCTTGTACATCTGTGCCTCAATTATGTGAAATATATGGTCACCAAAGACCACCCCATGAAGAGGGAGAAGTTCTTCCATGTTAACAGAATGAAAGCTCATCTTGACAGGCAGACCTGCACTCTTCTTGTGTATAGCTTTCCCAATGAAGATGAGACTGAAGTACTGGTGGATTTGCTGGCTGAAGCTCTGGATGAAAAGTCTATTGAGGAAGCGGAACTCAACCCACAGCTATCCATGGACCAGATATCCCAGCTAACGGAGGTATTCTGGCCTTAACTGACAATCTTCACTGGTGTACCAGAGAAGATGCAGCTAGCCATCAATGAGATGGAGTCACTGTGCAATCTAGCATCCTGCATACAGTGTCTTTCTAGAGTTACAAAAGGACATTAAGAGAGAGATAGACAAGATGCTAAGCCTGGGGGATGATCAAAAAGTCCAAAAGTGAGTGGTCCTTACCTGTATTCATGGTCTCGAAAAAGGATCCGACATGCTGTTTCTGTGTGAACAAAAGGAGACCAATTGCCATCACAGCCCCTGACTTGTACCCAATGCCACATATCGATGAGCTACTAGATAACTTAGACAGTGCCCGTTGTTTCACAATCATGGAATTGAGTCTCAGTTATTGGCAGATTCCCCTGTCAAAGGAAGCACAGGAGAAGTCTACCTTCATAAACCCATTCGGACTTCATGAATCGTTTGTTATGCCTTTTCACATGAGCAATGCTCCTGCCACTTTCTGGAGATTGGTAAACCAGCTGCTCAAGGGAATAGATGATTTGCTCTTAATTACCTTGATGACATTGCCATATTCACTCCCACCTGGGAGAAACACCTGGGGTACCTGTAGTATGTGCTCAGGCAGACCCAAGGCTCTACTATAAAGCCAGGAAATTGTCAAATAGGCATAATGGAGGTGTAGTACCTCAACCACTAAGTGGGTGGCGGTACTCTGAAGCCAGAGCCCGGGTAAATCGATCATAAATCCTCCATATATGTATACATATATATACAGTACAGACCAAAAGTTTGGACACACCTTCTGATTTAAAGATATTTCTGTATTTTCATGACTATGAAAATTATACATTCACACTGAAGGCATCAAAACTATGAACTAACACATGTGGAATTATATACTTAACAAAAAAGTGTGAAACAACTGAAATTATGTCTTATATTCTAGGTTCTTCAAAGCAGCCACCTTTTGCTTTGATGACTGCTTTGCACACTCTTGGCATTCTCTTGATGAGCTTCAAGAGGTATTCATCGGGAATGGTTTTCACTTCACAGGTGTGCCCTGTCAGGTTTAATAAGTTGGATTTCTTGCCTTCTAAATGGGGTTGGGACCATCAGTTGTGGTGTGCAGAAGTCTGGTGGATGCACAGCTGATAGTCCTACTGAATAGACTGTTAGAATTTGTATTATGGCAAGAAAAAAGTAAAAGAAAAACGAGTGGCCATCATTACTTAAAGAAATGAAGGTCTTTCAGTCCGAAAAATTGGGAAAACTTTGAAAGTGTCCCCAAATGCAGTGGCAAAAACCATCAAGCGCTACAAAGAAACTGGCTCACATGAGGACTGCCCCAGGAAAGGAAGACCAAGAGTCACCTCTGCTTGTAAGGATAAGTTTATCTGAGTCACCAGCCTCAGAAATCGCAGGTTATCAGCAGCTCAAATTAGAGACCAGGTCAATGCCACACAGAGTTCTAGCAGCAGACACATCTCTACAATAACTGTTAAGAGGAGACTTTGTGCAGCAGGCCTTCATGGTAAAATAGCTGCTAGGAAACCATTGATAAGGACAGGCAACAAGCAGAAGAGACTTGTTTGGGCTAAATTACACAAGGAATGGACATTAGACCAGTGGAAATCTGTGTTTTGGTCTGATGAGTCCAAATTTGAGATCTTTGGTTATAACCACGGTGTCTTTGTGTGATGCAGAAAAGGTGAACAGATGGACTCTACATGCCTGGTTCCCACCATGAAGCATGGAGGAGGAGTTGTGATGGTGTGGGCATTCTTTGCTGGTGACACTGTTGGGGATTTATTCAAAATTGAAGACATACTGAACCAGCATGGCTACCACAACATCTTGCAGCGGCATGCTATTCCATCCGGTTTGTGTTTAGTTGGACCATCATTTATTTTTCAACAGGACAATGACCCCAAACACACCTCCAGGCTGTGTAAGGGCTATTTGACCAAGAAAGAGAGTGATGGGGTGCTACGCCAGATCACCTGACCTCCACAGTCACCAGACCTGAACCCAATCGAGATGGTTTGGGGTGAGCTGGACCGCAGAGTGAATGCAAAAGGTCCAACAAGTGCTAAGCATCTTTGGGAACTCCTTCAAGATTGTTGGAAGACCATTCCCGGCGACTACCTCTTGAAGCTCATCAAGAGAATGCCAAAAGTGTGCAAAGCATTCATCAAAGCAAAAGGTGGCTACTTTGAAGAACCTAGAATATAAGACATAAATTCTGATGCCTTCAGTGTGAATGTACAATTTCTATAGTCATGAAAATACAGAAAAATCTTTAAATGAGAAGGTGGAGGCAGCACACCGTTTGTAGTGAAGAGGAGCTATTTATTCCACCCAGAAGGCTTTCGGGGCTGAATAAATAGCTCCTCTTCACTACAAACAGTGTGACGCCTCAAATTTTTCCAGACTTTTATATTGAGGTTTGGTATTTGCCTGGGGGGCTCTGCACCCAGGCTCTTTCTTTGTGCTGCTATAGCATTTTCTTCTTTTTATATATATATATATATATATATATATATATATATATATATATATATATATATATATATATATATATATGTCAGTGAGACACATACATATATATTTATATTTAATGCAGAGCTAGATAGCAGAAAAGCCGGTAGTTCAATTCAAAAGTCCTTACCGAACCCGACAGGATATGAGACATAGTTTACATACAGTAAACCATTTCACATCCGTTAGATTTTTATATATCCCTCACTAGTAATGTTAGAAGTGTTTGTGTGTAAAATTTGGGAGCTGTAGGTGTTAATTTAAAGGGTTAATTCACGGAAAAAACTGGCGTGGGATCCTGCGCAATTTTCTCCGCCAGAGAGGGAAAGCCAGTGACTGAGGGCAGAAATTAATAGCCTAGAGAGGGACCATGGTTATTGCCCCCCCCCGGCTAAATAAAATCTGCCCCCAGCCACCCCAGAAAAGGGGCATCTGTAAGATGCACCTATTCTAGCACTAAGCCTCTCTCTTCCCACTCCCGTGTAGCGGTGGGATATGGGGTAATAAGGGGTTAATGTCACCTTGCTATTGTAAGGTGACATTAAGCCTGGTTATTAACCCCTTCACCCCCAAGGGTGGTTTGCACGTTAATGACCGGGCCAATTTTTACAATTCTGACCACTGTCCCTTTATGAGGTTATAACTCTGGAACGCTTCAACGGATCTTGGCGATTCTGACATTGTTTTCTCGTGACATATTGTACTTCATGATAGTGGTAAAATTTCTTCGATATAACTTGCGTTTATTTGTGAAAAAAACGAATATTTGGCGAAAATTTTGAAAATTTCGCAATTTTCCAACTTTGAATTTTTATGCCCTTAAATCACAGACATATGTCACGCAAAATACTTAATAAGTAACATTTCCCACATGTCTACTTTATATCAGCACAATTTTGGAACCAAAATTTTTTTTTGTGACGGAGTTATAAGGGTTAAAAGTTGACCAGCAATTTCTCATTTTTACAACACCATTTTTTTTTAGGGACCACATCTCATTTGAAGTCATTTTGAGGGGTCTATATGATAGAAAATACCCAAGTGTGACACCATTCTAAAAACTGCACCCCTCAAGGTACTCAAAACCACTTTCAAGAAGTTTATTAACCCTTCAGGTGTTTCACAGGAATTTTTGGAATGTTTAAATAAAAATAAACATTTAACTTTTTTTCACACAAAATTTGTTTCAGCTCCAATTTGTTTTATTTTACCAAGGGTAACAGGAGAAAATAGACCCCAAAATTTGTTGTACAATTCATCCTGAGTACGCTGATACCCCATATGTGGGTGTAAACCATTGTTTGGGCGCAGGGCAGAGCTCGGAAGGAAAGGAGCGCCATTTGACTTTTCAATGCAAAATTGACTGGAATTGAGATGGGACGCCATGTTGCATTTGGAGAGCCTCTGATGTGCCTAAACATTGAAACCCCCCACAAGTGACACCATTTTGGAAAGTAGACCCCCTAAGGATCTTATCTAGATGTGTGGTGAGCACTTTGACCCAACAAGTGCTTCACAGAAGTTTATAATGCAGAGCCGTAAAAATAAAAAATCATATTTTTTCACAAAAATGATCTTTTCGCCCCCAATTTTTTATTTTCCCAAGGGTAAGAGAAGAAATTGGACCCCAAAAATTGTTGTGCAATTTGTCCTGAGTACGCTGATACCCCATATGTGGGTGTAAACCATTGTTTGGGCGCAGGGCAGAGCTCGGAAGGGAAGGAGCGCCATTTGACTTTTCAATGCAAAATTGACTGGAATTGAGATGGGACGCCATGTTGCGTTTGGAGAGCCCCTGATGTGCCTAAACATTGAAACCCCCCACAAGTGACACCATTTTGGAAAGTAGACCCCCTAAGGATCTTATCTAGATGTGTGGTGAGCACTTTGACCCAACAAGTGCTTCACAGAAGTTTATAATGCAGAGCCGTAAAAATAAAAAATCATATTTTTTCACAAAAATGATCTTTTCGCCCCCAATTTTTTATTTTCCCAAGGGTAAGAGAAGAAATTGGACCCCAAAAATTGTTGTGCAATTTGTCCTGAGTACGCTGATACCCCATATGTGGGTGTAAACCATTGTTTGGGCGCAGGGCAGAGCTCGGAAGGGAAGGAGCGCCATTTGACTTTTCAATGCAAAATTGACTGGAATTGAGATGGGACGCCATGTTGCGTTTGGAGAGCCCCTGATGTGCCTAAACATTGAAACCCCCCACAAGTGACACCATTTTGGAAAGTAGACCCCTTAAGGAACTTATCTAGATGTGTGTTGAGCACTTTGACCCAACAAGTGCTTCACAGAAGTTTATAATGCAGAGCCGTAAAAATAAAAATCATATTTTTTCACAAAAATGATCTTTTCGCCCCCATTTTTTTATTTCCCCACGGGTAAGAGAAGAAATTAGACCGCAAAAGTTGTTGTGCAATTTGTCCTGAGTACGACGATACCCCATATGTGGGGGTAAACCACTGTTTGGGCGCATAGCAGAGCTCGGAAGGGAAGGAGCGCTATTTTACTTTTCAATGCAAAATTGACTGGAATTAAGATGGGATGCCATGTTGCGTTTGGAGAGCCCCTGATGTACCTAAACATTAAAAAAACCCACAAGTGACACCATTTTGGAAAGTAGACCCCCTAAGGAACTTATCTAGATGTGTTTTGATAGCTTTGAACCCCCAAGTGTTTCACTACAGTTTATAACGCAGAGCCATGAAAATAAAAATTATTTTTTTTTTTCACAAAAATGATTTTTAGCCCCCAGTTTTGTATTTTCACAAGGGTATCAGGATAAATTGGACCCCAAACTTTGTTGTCCAATTTGTCCTGAGTACACTGATACCCCATATGTGGGGGGGAACCACTGTTTGGGTGCATGACAGAGCTCGGAAGGGAAGGAGTGTCATTTGGAATGCAGACTAAAATGGATTGGTCTGCAGGCGTCACGTTGAATTTGCAGAGCCCCTGATGTACCCAAACAGTACAAACCCCCCACAAGTGACCCCATATTGGAAACTAGACCCCCCAAGGAACTTATCTAGATGTGTTGTGAGAACTTTGAACCCCCAAGTGTTTCACTACAGTTTATAACGCAGAGCCGTGAAAATAAAAATTCTTTTTTTTTTTTTCACAAAAATGATTTTTTAGCCCCCAGTTTTGTATTTTCACAAGGGTATCAGGATAAATTGGACCCCAAAAGTTGTTGATCAATTTGTCCTGAGTACGCTGATACTCCATATGTGGGGGAGAACCACTGTTTGGGCGCATGACAGAGCTCGGAAGGGAAGGAGCGCCATTTGGAATGCAGACTTAAATGGATTGGTCTGCAGGCGTCACGTTGCATTTGCAGAGCCCCTGATGTACCCAAACAGTACAAACCCCCCACAAGTGACCCCATATCGGAAACTAGACCCCCCAAGGAACTTATCTAGATGTGTTGTGAGAACTTTGAACCTCCAAGTGTTTCACTACAGTTTATAACGAAGAGCCGTGAAAATAAAAATTCTTTTTTTTTTCACAAAAATGATTTTTTAGCCCCCAGTTTTGTATTTTCACAAGGGTATCAGGATAAATTGGGCTCCAAAAGTTGTTGTCCAATTTGTCCTGAGTACGTTGATACCCCATATGTGGGGGGGAACCACTGTTTGGGTGCATGACAGAGCTCGGAAGGGAAGGAGCGTCATTTGGAATGCAGACTTAAATGGATTGGTCTGCAGGCGTCACGTTGCATTTGCAGAGCCCCTGATGTACCCAAACAGTACAAACCCCCCCCAAGTGACCCCATATTGGAAACTAGACCCCCAAAGTAACTTATCTAGATGTGTTGTGAGAACTTTGAACCCCCAAGTGTTTCACTACAGTTTACAACGCAGAGCCGTGAAAATAAAAAATCTTTTTTTTCCCACAAAACTTATTTTTTGGCCCCCAGTTTTGTATTTTCCCAAGGGTAGCAGGAGAAATTGGACCCCAAAAGATGATGTCCAATTTGTCCTGAGTACGCTGATACCCAATATGTTGGGGTAAACCCCTGTTTGGGCACACGGGAGAGCTCTGAAGGGAAGGAGCACTGTTTTCCTTTTTCAACGCAGAATTGGCTGGAATTCAGATCGGATGCCATGTCCCGTTTGGAGAGCCCCTGATGTGCCTAAACAGTGGAAACCCCCCAATTATAACTGAAACCCTAATCCAAACACATCCCTAACCCTAATCCCAACGGTAACCCTAACCACTCCTCTAACCCAGACACACCCAACCCTATTCCCAACCGTAAATGTAATCCAAACCCTAACCCTATCTTTAGCCCCAACTCTAACTGTAGCTCCAACCCTAACCCTAGCCCTAACCCTAGCAATAACCCTAGCCCTAACCCTATCCCCAACCCTAGCCCTAACCCTAGCCCTAACCCTATCCCCAACCCTAACCCTAGCCCTAACCCTAGCCCCAACCCTAGCCCTAACCCTAGTCCTAACCCTTGCCCTAACCCTAGCCCTAACTCTAGTCCTAACTCTAGCCCTAACCCTAGCCCCAACCCTAGCCCTAACCCTTGCCCTAACCCTAGTCCTAACTCTAGCCCTAACCCTAGCCCCAACCCTAGCCCTAACCCTAGCCCTAACCCTAACCCTAGCCCTAACCCTAGCCCTAACTCTAGTCCTAACTCTAGCCCTAACCCTAATGGGAAAATGGAAATAAATACATTTTTTAAATTTTTTTATTTTTCCCTAACTAAGGGGGTGATGAAGGGGGGTTTGATTTACTTTTATAGCGGGTTTTTTAGCGGATTTTTATGATTGGCAGCCGTCACACACTGAAAGACGCTTTTCATTGCAAAAAATATTTTTTGCGTTACCACATTTTGAGAGCTGTAATTTTTCCATATTTGAGTCCACAGAGTTATGTGAGATCTTGTTTTTTGCGGGACGCGTTGACGTTTTTATTGGTAACATTTTCGGACACGTGACATTTTTTGATCGCTTTTTATTCCGATTTTTGTGAGGCAGAGTGATCAAAAACCAGCTATTCATGAATTTCTTTTGGGGGAGGCGTTTATACCGTTCCGTGTTTGGTAAAATTGATAAAGCAGTTTTATTCGTCGGGTCAGTACGATTACAGCGATATCTCATTTATATCATTTTTTTATGTTTTGGCGCTTTTATACGATAAAAACTATTTTATAGAAAAAATAATTATTTTGGTATCGCTTTATTCTCAGGACTATAACTTTTTTATTTTTTTGCTGATGATGCTATATGGCGGCTCGTTTTTTGCGGGACAAGATGACGTTTTCAGCGGTACCATGGTTATTTATATCCGTCTTTTTGATCGCGTGTTATTCCACTTTTTGTTCGGCGGTATGGTAATAAAGCGTTGTTTTTTGCCTCGTTTTTTTTTTTTTTTTCTTACGGTGTTTACTGAAGGGGTTAACTAGTGGGCCAGTTTTATAGGTCGGGTCGTTACGGACGCGGCGATACTAAATATGTGTACTTTTATTGTTTTTTTTATTTTATTTAGCTAAAGAAATGTATTTATGGGAATAATTTTTTTTTTTTTTTCTTTATTTAGGATATTTTTTTTATTTTTTTTTTATACACATGTGGGGAATTTTTTTTTTTACTTTTTTACTTTGTCCCAGGGGGGGACATCACAGATCATTGATCTGGCAGTGTGCACAGCACTCTGCCAGATCTGCGATCTGCTGTGCAGGGCTGCAGGCTTACCAAGCGTCTGCTCTGAGCAGACACTCGGTAAGCCACCTCCCTCCCTGCAGGACCCGGATGCCGCGGCCATCTTGGATCCGGGACCTGCGGCGAGGAGGGAGGTAGGAGACCCTCAGAGCAACGCGATCACATCGCGTTGCTCCGGGGGTCTCAGGGAAGCCCGCAGGGAGCCCCCTCCCTGCGCGATGCTTCCCTATACCGCCGGTACACCGCGATCATGTTTGATCGCGGTGTGCCGGGGGTTAATGTGCCGGGGGCGGTCCGTGACCACTCCTGGCACATAGTGCCGGATGTCAGCTGCGATAGTCAGCTGACACCCGGCCGCGATCGGCCGCGCTCCCCCCGTGAGCGCGGCCGATCGGCTATGACGTACTATCCCGTCGAGGGTCAGATAGGCCCAGGTCACCTCGACGGGATAGTACGTCCAAGGTCACAGAGGGGTTAATGGAGAGGTGTCAATAAGACACCTATCCATTATTAATCAAATAGTAGGAAATGGTTAAAAATATGCACACACATTAAGAATAAAGTATTTTAATTAAAGAAAGAACCACATAAGTTTTTAATATCTTTATAGTATGCTCAATCCAAAGCATAGCCCTTGTTCTTCTGAAAAAAAAAACAATATCCCATACCTGTCCTCCATACAGTCAAGTCCCACACAACATGGAGTAGTAGGGGTTGTGGGTTAGGCTCCAGCACTTGGCCATCTCCCCTTGCTATATATCCAGATATACTATACAAGTGCAGCACCCCAGAATCCTGGTCATTGCAGTATTGTTGCTCTCCCACCAGGGGGAGTGATGGTACATCTGATAGTAATAAAGGAGTTCACCTGACCAGGTATCACAGTCACACACTACACTTCACACTCCGGCCACCAGGGGGAGCAAAAGGTTCTATCTATTAGGCCACTCCTCACACTTGGGTAAAACTGGGGTTGGATAGGAAGTTAGTGAGAAAGCTACCTGGGTTCGACCCAGAGAAGACCTGTCAGGCAGACAAGAGGAGAAGGAGGAACATCTGAGCTGTAGACAGAGGTCCCTGTCTGGGGTGGGATCTTGACAGAGACATAGCAAGAGATAGAACGTTACGGAGCTGCGCCTGCACCTCATTGCGGCAGCATCTTAAGAAAGGACAAGAAGTGAAGTATATTGTGGAGAAGTGAGACACAAGATCACAGCACAAGGAGATAATACCAGGAGGAGTCCTGCCTTAAGATCGGAAACATCCTTCTGAGGCGCGTAGCCGGTGGCCGGAACACCGAGGGAGTAATAGGCTCTACGCATTACTTCAAACAATGGCAGGACAGTTAATTCCAAGTTGGCTGCCCAACCTTTAACCTAATGAAGACAACGGAGGTAAATTGTGGGAGAGGGATGTCTCTAGGGTCCCTATAAAATAGCTCCAGGCCTACCCCGTCATACGGTTCGTCCTATCCATACCATCTGGGGGACGGAGAGAAAGAACATCAGAAATATACATGACAGTTGGGAGGACTATCCCGTGGTGCTCAGCAGGGAGGTACTACAACACACAGGAGCTAGTAGGAAGGCTACTGATTTCCACTTGCAAAGGGAACTCTGGATGTGCCTTCGGACCGGCCGGACTCAGCCAGCCCTGTGAACGGTATTCTGGACTGTGGACGCTGAAGTCTTCAGTAAAAGGTAAAGAGACTGCAACCTTTGTGCCCTCGTTATTCGTCACACCCTACAACATCCACCATTACCACCTACTCATCAAGGGAAGCCCAGGGGACATACTTTACCTGTGGGAAGGTATACCATCTAGCTGCCATTCCATCACCCCAGCGGACCCCTAGCAGCGTCGGTCACCCTGACCGAATACCACAGGTGGCATCACGAACACTTGACAAACTATCACCTTTAATTGGGCGCCCCTTAGCATGGCCACGGACTGGGTCGGGCCACCGTGACATACTCAGAACCCTAGACAGAGGGACCCAGTACCGAGTACCCCACTGCCCTGCGCCTGGGGGCGATCCACAAGTATTGGATGTTGATTACATTAGACAAGGGGAGTGGCGTTGTATTATTGATTCTAATATTGCTGTGAATAACTTTGGAGCTGCGCGCTTGCACGTCACACTGGTGGCAGTGATGTTCTGCATACTTATTCCCTTGCACCTGTGTTTGTAGGATTATTAATAAAAATTGTGTTACTTTTGTATACTATTGACCCAATATCATCTTTTTTTTGTGTCTGTGGATTTGGTTCAGTGATGATTGGTCACTATAGTCTTGATATATATATGCACATGATGTCCTATTGTAGGCTACGATGTTGGTGCACCATGTGTAATAGTCTTATAGGCTGTTGTCCAGTCAAGTCCCACGATGTAAATCTATCTGAAGGGGCTAAATACATTTACAACTGGGAGCACTGCTAATGCAGCCGCTCCCGGCTCTAAACGACTGGGGAATAAATGGAATGCAGGGAACGGAGCTTCAGTGACTAGCGGTGCCGTCACCGAAGCTGCGCCCCCTTGCAGCATGGGCATGAACTCATTTGACCTGTAGCGTGAGAAAATATTCAGAAACTTTCCCACCTCACAGTTCAAATGAGTTCATGCCGCCACAGGACGCAGCTTCGGTGACCGGTGACTGAAGCTCCGTTCCCTGCATTCCATTCATTCCCCAGTATTTGCAGCCGGGAGTGGCCGCATTAGCAGCGCTCCTGGTTGTAAATGTATTTAACCCCTTCAGATGGATTTACATCTTGGAACTTGACTGTGTAGTGGACAGGTATGGGATATTGTTGCTTTTTTATTTATTTATTTATTTATTTTTTTCAGAAGAACGAGGGCTTTGCTTTGGATTGAGCGTACAATAAAGATATTGAAAACCTGTGTGTTTCTTTTTTCATTAAAATACTTTATTCTTAATATGTGTGTGTATTTTTAACCATTTCCTGCTATTGGATTAATAACGGATAGGTGTCTTATTAACACCTCTCCATTATTAACCAGGCTTAATGTCACCTTACAATAGCAAGGTGACATTAACCCCTTATTACCCCCTATCCCACGGCTACACAGGAGTGGGAAGAGAGAGGCTAAGTGCCAGAATAGATTCATCTTACAGATGCCCCCTTTCTGGGGTGGCTGGGGGCAGATTTTTTAGCCAGGGGGGGCAATAACCATGGTCCCTCTCTAGGCTATTAATTTCTGCCCTCAGTCACTGGCTTTCGCTCTCTGGCAGAGAAAATTGCGCTGGAGCCCACGCCAGTTTTTTCCGTGAATTAACCCTTTAAATTAACACCTGCAGCTCCCAAATTTTACACACAAACACTTCTAACATTATTAGTGAGGAATATGTAAAAATCTATTTTTAACCTGTCAGTGTGATTTTACTGTACACCGCACTGAATTACCGGCTTTTCTATAGGAAACCGATTCGTATTTCTCGCAAGTCAGACGTGTGGTCAATGTGTAATCCGTATTTTTTTAACCCCATAGACTTGCATTGGCACATTTTTGGAGGAATACGCTGACCATCGCAGCATGCTGAGATTTTCTCAGCCCGTAAAATATGGCCAAGAAATATACGGCTGATGTAAGCTGCCCCATAGAGAGACATTGGTCCGAGTGCAATGCGTTGTTATTGCGCCTCTCACTCGTCTGTATTTCTCTCTAGTGTGATGCCGGCCTTACAGTTATGAAAGACATATTTTAGACATCGTGATAAAGTGGCGAGCGTAACGCATTGTCTTACAACACTGGATGATTATGGCAACAGCTCTAAATTAATATCGATCAAATGGATGATGCTGTTCATGCAATGTCTCCTGTCTGTAGAAAGTTATAATTGTGATAGTAAACATGACAGTAGTTTCTAATGCCTGGAACCTCCATGGGCAAAGATATCGTGGAAGTTGGGGATCCCATAATTTAACAGACCTAGTCACATCCCTTACAAGCCATGTTATGGGTTATGAGTTATGAGTCACCGGAGGGGAGGTATGTGTGCGTGACTTGTGTTAATAAAAACAAATACCAAACCATGATCAATGTAATTCCTGGGAGACATAGTGCGCTTTGGTTCTGTACCATTACCAGACAAAAATGAAAAATTCACCTTCATAAAAGACAGAGCCAACCATGCGACATCAAGTTTAGTACACTTATTCTGTTTATCCTTTTTATTTTATGTAATTGCATATATTGTTTTGTTTTGTCCATTTTGTAATATCTTGTATATTTTTGTAAATAATGCCTACTTTTTGGATTAAATAGTTAAAAATTTAATAGCATTGTTTTTACTGCTCTATAAACCGCATCACTAAAGCAATACACTATCTGTTAAGGATGTGTAATTGGCCTGTATAAATTATTTGTGGTGGTAGCTAGTTCCTTTTCTTATTGTGGAGTTTGGCAGTGACTTTACTGGGGTGTATATATATTTACAGTGGGTGCGAAAAGGATTCGGACCCCTTTAAATTTTTCACTTTGTTTCATAGCAGCCATGTGGTAAATTCAAAAAATTTCATTTTTTTCTCATTAATGTACACTCTGCACCCCATCTTGACTGAAAAAAAAAAAAATGTAGAAATTTTGGCATATTTATTAAAAAGGAAAAACTGAAATATCACATGGTCATAAGTATTCAGACCCCTTGCTCAGACACTCTTATTTAAGTCACATGCTGTCCATTTCCTTGTGATCCTCCTTGAGGTGGTACTACTCCTTTATTGGAGTCCAGCTATGTTTAAACTGATAGAACTTGATTTGGAAAGGCACATACCTGTCTATATAAGACCTCAGAGATCACAGTGTATGTCAGACTAAATGAGAATCATCAGGGCCATATTTAGAGTTTATACTGCCCTAGGCACTTTAAGTGCTGCCTCTCCCATTGGTGAGTATGACACTATCGGCAGTGACTTTGGCAAAAAACGCTTATGTGAAAGTAGCCTTTTGCAGCAGATCTGGCAGTTTTTCTGCATCTGCCACGTAACGGATCACTTACAGCAACACTGCATTCGGCCTCATTCATTCCCTATGGGACTTGCGGACATGTGTGCCACTTGCGGTTTTGCTGCAAAATGAGGTACTTGCAACAGTGGAAAAAAAATGCTGCTAGCAGTAGTGTTGAGCATTCCGATACCGCAAGTATCGGGTATCGGCCGATATTTGCTGTATCGGAATTCCGATACCGAGATCCGATACTTTTGTGGTATCGGGTATCGGTATCGAAACAACATTAATGTAAAAATGTGTAAAAGAGAGAATTAAAATAAAAAATATTGCTATACTCACCTCTCCGACGCAGCCTGCACCTTACCGAGGGAAGCGGCAGCGTTCTTTGTTTAAAATTTGCGCTTTTCTTTCCTTACGTGAAGTCCCGGCTTTGTGATTGGTTGCGTCACAGTCACATGGGCGACGCAACCAATCACAGCAAGCCGTGACGTAATTTCAGGTCCTTAAGGATTTTAAAATTACGTCCCGGCTTTGTGATTGGTTGCGTCGCAGTCACATGGGCGACGCAACCAATCACAAGCCGTGACGTCACGGGAGGCTGGACACGCGCGCATTTTAAAATGCGCGCTTGTCCAGCCTCCCGTGACATCCCGGCTTGTGATTGGTTGCGTCGCGATCAACCAATCACAAGCCGGGACGTCACGGGAGGTTGGACAAGCGCGCATTTTAAAATGCGCGCGTGTCCAGCCTCCCGGCTTGTGATTGGTTGATCGCGACGCAACCAATCACAAGCCGGGACGTCACGGGAGGTTGGACAAGCGCGCATTTTAAAATGCGCGCGTGTCCAGCCTCCCGGCTTGTGATTGGTTGATCGCGACGCAACCAATCACAAGCCGGGACGTCACGGGAGGCTGGACAAGCGCGCATTTTAAAATGCGCGCGTGTCCAGCCTCCCGTGACATCACGGCTTGTGATTGGTTGCGTCGCCCATGTGACTGCGACGCAACCAATCACAAAGCCGGGACGTAATTTTAAAATCCTTAAGGACCTGAAATTACGTCACGGCTTGCTGTGATTGGTTGCGTCACCCATGTGACTGCGACGCAACCAATCACAAAGCCGGGACTTCACGTAAGGAAAGAAAAGCGCGAATTTTAAACAAAGAACGCTGCCGCTTCCCTCGGTAAGGTGCAGGCTGCGTCGGAGAGGTGAGTATAGCAATATTTTTTATTTTAATTCTCTCTTTTACACATTAATATGGATCCCAGGGCCTGAAGGAGAGTTTCCTCTCCTTCAGACCCTGAGAACCATCAGGAATACCGTCCGATACTTGAGTCCCATTGACTTGTATTGGTATCGGTATCGGATTGGATCCGATACTTTGCCGGTATCGGCCGATACTTTCCGATACCGATACTTTCAAGTATCGGACGGTATCGCTCAACACTAGCTAGCAGTGATTTTTTGTCTCACCACAAGTGCAAAACCGCAAGTGCAGCACATGTCCACAAGTAGCCATCACTACCTGTCCCTGCACCTTGCTAGCTCATCCCTAACCATCCCTCTCTAACCTAAAACTACACTATAAAGCTTTAGAAGAACAATTTATTAACTGACATATTCCTATGATAATGAAGCTCCAGGCTATGGCGTAGACTGGAATGGGCAGTATCCGGGTCTCCATTCTCTCTCTGTGCACAACCTCAGTCCTTGCCTCACTGCCTGTGCACAGACATCACTCCACCAGAACCGGTAATCACAGCTCGCAGTAGCATACCGGCAGAGGTGTATCTAGGTTTTCTGGCACCTGGGGCAAGAATTCAGTTTGGCGTCCCTCGCTTCCCAAGGACATATGCGATTTGCACACTTAGTCATGAACCCACAAGCTCCTCTCCCTAATGCTCTCAATGTTCAGTGAAAAACTGAAAGAAACAGGAAGAGAAGCTCGTTGTCACAGGACTACAAGTATGAAAATCTCATATGAGTGAAGTGTCCAAGTGATGACTACTGGAACCAGCAGAGCTCAATCCTGGCATTGCAGGCTTCTGAATTCTCACAATGCATGCACTGCACACTTTTAGGATTTTCCCTTGGTGGTGGACAGTCATGTCAGCACAAGCATGTGATTTGAAAACCTCTGACAACACTCCGACTAGACGTGCCCGGCTTCACTCAGTTCATTTTCATTGAGTGAGGCCACATGAGAGAATCCTGACAGTGTGCAGTGTGAGAATTCAGAAGTCTGCAGTTACAAAGAATGGCTGCAGACTCATTACAAACCTGGACATTCCCTTTAATGCTCCTAACATAAATAAAAACATGAGAATTGCTGTATATACTCGAGTATAAGCTGACCCGAGCATGAGCCGAGACCCCTAATTTTGCCACAAAAAAAACTGGGAAAACTTATTGACTCGAGAATGAACCTAGGGTGGGAAATGCAGCAGCTACTGGTAAATTTCAAAAATAAAAATAGATACCAATAAAAGTTAAATTAATTGAGACATCAGTAGGTTTTGAAAATCCATATTGAATCAGGAGCCCCATAAGATGCTCCATACAAAATATGCCCCATATAATGCTCCATAAAGTTCATGATGGGCCCCATAAGATGCCCCACACAAAATATGCTCCATATAATGCTCCATAAAGTTCATGATGGGCCCCATAAGATACTCCATACAAAAAAATATGCCCCATATAATACTGCACAAAGGTTAATAATGGCCCCATAAGTTGCTCCATATTAAAATATGCCCCATATAATGCTGCATAAAAGGTTAATAGTGGCCCCATAAGATGCCCCATAGAATAATATGCTCCATATCATGCTCCATAAAAGTTGATGGCCCCATCAGATGCTCCATAGAATAATATGCCCCATATAATGCTCCATAAAAGTTGATGGCCCCATAAGTTGCTCCATAGAATAATATGCCCCTTATGCTGCTCCATAAAGGTTGATGGCCCCATAGGATGCTCCGTAGAATAATATGCCCCATATGCTGCTGCTGTGATTAAAAAAAAACTACATACTCATCTGGCCAGGTGCCAGTGTCCTGAGCAAGCGGGGACACCGGCGCGCTATGGAGGCCAGATGCCAGAGTCACTGCTGGCACAGGCCCCCTGCACTTGCAATATTCACCTGTCCTCATTCTACCACTGTGCGCCGCTGTGTCTTCCAGGTCTCTGCAGTGACTGTTCAGACAGAGGGCGTGCAGTGAACACGTCATAGCGCCCTCTGACCTTAACGTCACAGCCAGAGGATGCGGAAGACACAGAGTGGCGGTAAAGCGGGGACAGGTGAATATCGCATGGCTCACCCTCCCCAGTTATACTCACCCTCCTGGCACGGTCTCTGCATTTCCCTGCTTCGTCCTGGGGCCTGCAGCTCCTTCCAGTGTTAAGCGGTCACATGGTACCGCTCACTAATGTAATGAATATGCGCACCACACCTATGTGAGTGGAGTTGTGTCCATATTCATCACCTTAATGAGCAGTACCACATGACCACTGAGCACAGGAAGAGCTGCCGGCACTGAAACCATTGGAGTTGCAGGCACCGCTGGAGGAGGGTGAGTATGATGTCTTCAAGAAGGTGGGGACCCCAGACAGACTTAAAAAAAGAAAAAAATTGCTCTGATGCCACCCCCACATCCTGGCACCCTAGGCCATGCCCTCAAGTGCCAAGTGGCAAATACGGCCCTGAGAATCATGAAGTCAAAGGAACTGGCCAAGGAGCTCACAGACAGAATTGTGGCAAGACACAGATATGGCCAAAGTTACAACAGAATTTCTGCAGTACTCAAGGTTCCTTAGAGCACAGTGGCCTCCATAATCCTTAAATGGATGAAGTTTTGGACCACCAGAAATCTTCCTAGACCTGGCTGTCCATCCAAAATGAGCCATTGTGGGGGAAGAGCCTTGGTGAGAGGTAAAGAAGAACCCCGAGATCACTGTGGCTGAGCTCCAGAGATGCAGTAGGGAGATGGGAGAAAGTTTCACAAAGTCAACTATAACTGCAGCCCTGCACTAGTCGGGCCTTTATGACAGAATGACCAGAGGAAAGCCTCTCCTCAGTGCAAGACATATGAAAGCCTGCATAGAGTTTGCTAAAAAACACAAAAAGGACTCTCAGACTAGGAGAAATGAGATTCTCTATTCTGATGAGATGAAGATTGACCTTTTTGGTGAAAATACTAAGCGGTATGTATGGAGAAAACCAGGCGCTGCTCATCACCTGCCCAACACAATCCCAACAGTGAAACGTGGTGGCAGCATCATGATATGGATGTGTTTTTAAAGCTGCAAGGGCAGGACGACTGGTTGCCATTGAAGGAAACATGATTGCGGCCAGGTACAGAGATATCCTGGATGAAAACCTCTTACTGATTGCTCTGGACCTCAGACTTGGCTGAAGGTTCACCGTCTAACAAGACAATGACCCTAAGCACACAGCTAAATTAACAAAGGAGTGGCTTCAGAACACCTCTGTGACCACTCTTGACTGGCCCAGCCAGAGCCCTGACCCAAACTCAATTGAGCATCTCAGGAGAGACCTGAAAATAGCTGTCCAACAATGTTCACCATCCAACCTGACGGAACTGGAGGGGATCTGCAAAGAAGAATGGCAGAGGATCCCCAAATCCAGGTGTGAAAAACCTGTTGCATCATTCCCAAGATGATGGCTGTACTAGCTCAAAAGGGTGCTTATGCTCACAACTGAGCAAAGGCAACCCACGTCAAGGGTCCTCACACTTGCCAGTCCTACTCTAACAGCAAAAAACACAAAATGAGGAAAAAGAGGAAAAAACCTCCACTATTCTAGAAAAACACCAGAGAAACAGGCAAAGGTGCTTACCTGTCTAGGCCTTGAATCAAATGCACTATCATGGTGCAGCGGGCCCAAATAAAGATGGCATCTACGCAGGTGCGGGAATACCAATGAGACAGCCAGGCTACAATCAGGGATTGGCCATTTGGCACAACAGTGCAAACAAATAATCTGCAGCAGTGTTCACACAGAGAATGCAAAGCATCTGGATCATAGCCTCTTAGTAACGCCTTTGTGGCGGGCTGCCCAGTGCAAAGCCATCTGGGCCAAACTGCACCCCGAAAAATACAAATATATAAAGTGCACAAAAACATATCAAAATATATAAGGTATTAGTTAATATTATGGCCACTATCATGTTGCAGCGGGAATAAGTAAAGATGGCAACTACACAGTTAGCATTGGGAAGCCTGCCACAGGGCATTACTAATAGGCTATGATCCAGATGCTTTGCATTCTCTGTGTGAACACTGCTGTAGATTATTTGTTTTTTCTAGAATAGTGAAGGTTTTTTCCTATTTTTCCTCCTTTAGTGGTTTTTGCTGTTAGAGTAGGACTGGCAAGTATGAGGACCCTTGACGAGAGTTGCCAGCTTACATATTGTGGCCATAATATTAACTAATACCTTACATATTTTGATATGTTTTTGTGCATTTATTTATTTGTATTTTTCGGGGTGCAGTTAGGACCTGATGGCTTTGTAGACTGTGGCTTCTGTTCACACAGGATGCATTACAGTTAGTACTGGGCAGCCTGCTACAGGGCGTTATTAATAGGCTATGATCCAGATGCTTTGCATTCTCTGTGTGAACACTGCTGCAGGTTATTTGTTTGCACTGGTGTGCCAAAGGGCCAATCCCTGATTGTAGGCTGGCTGTCTCATTGATATTACCGCACCTGTGTAGTTGCCATCTTTACTTGAGTCCGCTGCACCATGATAGTGCATTTGATTCAAGACCTAGACAGGAAAGCATCTTTGCCTGTTTCTCTGCTGTTTTACCCCTTAAGTTAAGCAGGCTCTCGTCACTACAGAACTTCATAATATGTGCTAAAAGTGGTTTACGCACACTGTGAAGTTCAGATTTTGCCAATTTTGCAGGATTTCCTTTTTGGGAGTGTCACGATTCACACCGTGACTGTCAAGATCCCTCAGCCGCTGCCCACAATATGTCACGGATTGGGGTGACTTTAGACCAGCAGACGGCTATCACATGTGCAGGGGGGCTTATCCTAGTTATCCCTCCACTGCCACAACGTGATGAAAAAACACACACGAGGTTACTGACCTCTTGTTTACAGCAGGGGCTTATTTTAGGTATCCCACTGCTCTTCAATATACCATGAACTGCAGGGATTTGTGTCTATCCCGCTTACAGTTCCACTTAACACTTGCAGCTCTCTGGCGCCCCCCTTACTCTCAGGTCAGATTAGGTACTGCACCTGGGGTAATTAGTCGCCAGAAAGGCTGCCTGCTATGTACTGGCTATTGGGCGCACTACAGCAACGCGATAACTACTCCCACTCAGGCAGGAACAATAATTATCAAGCCGCAGTCGCTACAGTGACCCCCCAACAGCCGGCACACGGTAAGCTGCCACCAGCGCCGATTAAACGGGTTCGGCTGCTAACCCCCAAAATACAGTAGCGTAATTCCCTTCAGAGACAGGGTACGGTTTAGGGCAGGAAGAACGAACTAGTATTAAAGAGTATACCCCATAAATGATTTTTAGGCAGTGTTTATAAAATATTTCACAAAGATGTTACAAATGAGACAATTGCAAATATGTACAGGGTAATTATGAAAATAAAAGGATTAAATGAAGAAAAGATAACACTCACATATTCTCAGATCATTGCATTGCAGGCAACCAGACATCCCAGCTCATTTGTCGTGCTGCTCAGGCCTCACAGGAAAAGACAAGAAGAAGGGAGCTGGGGATCTGGCCACAAACTTAAGACCTACAGCTAGTGACATCACAGAAAGGGCTGGCTTTTCCAGATCCTCCTACCTTTCAGTCTGAGTACTTTGAATACAAATTGGTCTAATGCTTATAACTCCGTTCCAGTACATATCAGAATCATAGCACACCCAGCATTCAGCTTGTATTAACATGAGCTTTCTTATGAGATCAAATATGTCCTATTATTTACAGAGCAATCCCTACTTCTTCACCAGAGGGAGCTACAAGCCTGTGATTAGAGTCATTGATAGATCCACCGAGAGAGAATAAGAACATCTATTTTCGTGTTTTTAACGTAAACGGTTTGCGCAATATCTTACAAAAATGGAACAAAAGACTTTCATGATTCTAGAAGTTTCTCTAACAGTTCCTGCTAACACAAATTTCCCTTGCAGCTATGACCGTCGTAAATACCTTCCGTCAATAAAACTCCCCCACAAGGCAAGCTCTGCTACACAGACAGTTAGAACCACAGGGAAGGAAAGAGAACCAGAGAGAGGGGGGGTTTAGCCCCCGCATGCTAACAAGAAAACTAACTTATGATATTTCATACCATATCGTGACAGGGAGGACCCAAATTGCTTTTCCAGACCTTTTGCACTACTAGCGACATGAAAGCCCCCGATATTATCATTGATAGATGAAGGACATGATTGGGGACTTTAATTTTTGTGGATTGAGTTAAAGTTGGAAATATTTTACATAAAATTGTGGATCACATTTATACTGTGCTCTACACTGAGTACTTACATCATGGTTACAATCTAAATTTTCCAATTATGGGAATCAGATGAAACCCCTTTGTGCATGCCAAAAAAGACGCTTACAAATATGGACACTGCCAGATTACATCCCAGAGAGAGACTAAAGTGATTTCATCTGTCTTATTATATGGAATCTTCTGTCAGGGGTTCATGTATTTCAGAGATTTACACTGAAACACAGATTAACCCCTTCATGACATGCACCGTACTAGTACGGCACATGTCGTGTCTCCCCCTTTGATGTGGGCTCCGGCGGTGAGCCCACATCAAAGTCGCGACATGTCAGCTGTTTTGTACAGCTGACATGTGCACGCAATAGCGGCGGGTGAAATCGCAATTCACCCGCCACTATTAACCTGTTAAAAGCCGCTGTCAAACACTGACAGCGGCATTTAACTGCCACTTCCGATCATCCTTCTAGAAATGCGTGCATCGCTGACCCCGTCACGTGATCGGGAGTCGGCGATGCATCAAGATGGTAACCATAGAGGTCCTTGAGACCTCTATGGTTACTGATGCAGGCCTGCTGTGAGCGCCACCCTGTGGTCAGTGCTCATAGCAAGCCTGCAATTCAGCTACATAGCAGTGATCTGATGATCGCTGCTATGTAACTGAGCCGATCCAGTGGTGCCAGCTTCTAGCCTCCCATGGAGGCTATTGAAGCATGGCAAAAGTAAAAAAATGTTTTTAAAAATATGAAAAAATTCTAAAAAAATAAAAGTTTAAATCACCCCCCTTTCGCCCCATCAAAAATAAAACAATGCAAAAAAATCAAGCCTGCACATATTTGGTATCGCCACGTTCAGAATCACCTGATCTTTCAATAAAAAAAGCATTAACCTGATCGCTTAACAGCGTAGCGAGAAAAAATTCAAAACACCAGAATTCCTTTTTTTGTTTGCCGCAACATTGCATTAAAATGCAAAAACTGGCGATCAAAAGAACATATCTGCACAAATGTATCATTAAAAACGTCAGCTCGGCACGCAAAAAATAAGCTCTCACTCAACCCCAGATCACGAAAAATGGAGACGCTACCGGTATCGGAAAATGGCACTTTTTTTTTTTTTTAGCAAAGTTTTGAATTTTTTTTCACCACTTAGATAAAAAGTAACCTTGACATACTAGATGTCTATGAACTCGTAATGACATGGGGAATCATAATATCAGGTCAGTTTTAGCATTTAGAGAAGCTAGCAAAAAAGCCAAACAAAAAACAAGTGTGGGATTGCACTTTTTTTGCAATTTCACCGCAATTTTTTCCCATTTTCTAGTACAAGAAATGGTAAAACCAATGGTGTCGTTCAAAAGTAACTCGTCCCGCAAAAAATAAGCCCTCACATGACCATATTGACAGAAAAATAAAAAAGTTAAGGCTCTGGGAAGGAGGGGAGCAAAAAACGAAAACGCAAAAACGAAAAAGGGCCACGGCGGGAAGGGGTTAAAGTGCTCAGTGTAGACCACAGAATACAGTACATGTGAGCTGAACTATAGCTTTTCTATATTTCTGCTGACGGAACCACTTTTTGTGAAATGAGGTGAGGTTTTTATTGATACCATTTTAGGGCACAAAACATTTTTTGATCTCTTTCTTTTCTGATTTTTGAAAGGCAGAATGAACAAAAGCCAGCAATTCAGGAATTGTTATTATTATTATTATTATTTATTTTTTTAATGCCATTCTCCTTGTGGTAAAAGTGATAAGACAGCTTTGAAAGATTGAAGTGATTCCGCATGTATATATTTTTAATATATTTTTCTATATTTTGCTGCTTTTATACAATAAAACTTTTATTTAGCAAAAAAAAAATGTTTTGCATCACTATTGATCACAGCATTTAGATAGTGAAACTTCAAAATAAGATGCACTGGTACATCCAATATCGTGAAGGGATTAAACATTTGCATTATTTTATTTTTCAATTTTTACTGCAATTTCACCTCATTACTTGTTATAATATTGGCCACTCATTATTTGGATTTTAGCTAAGTGAGATCAAGATAATGTACCTGCTACAGTAATGCATGGTAGATGTACGTTCTAAGTTGGGTCTGTATTTCAGCAAATGGAATTGGAGATTTGATTAAGAATATTGGTGTCCTCAATACTGATAAATACAGCAGATACTTATACATCATATAATTCCATGAGGGAGGCATCTAATTTACTCCAAATGTATTCTTTGGCAGGACAATAACTTTGATGGAAGTGTTTTTTAAGAAATATTCCAGAATTGATGATCTGACGCTTCCCCCCACAGAGCCCTGATCTCAATATCAGCATGGATTACATTGATTCTTATTTCTCATAGTCTGGGAGTCATTCCTGTGGTTTTCTGTAAACTCTGTGAGGGCTTTATTATGTCTTTCACTGAGTAGAGGCTTCCATCAGGCCACTCTGCCATAAAATCCCAACTGGTGGAGGGCTGCAGTGATAGTAGACTTTGTAGAACTTTCTCCCATCTCCCTACTGCATCTCTGGAGCTCAGCCTCAGTGATCTTGGGGTTCTTAATTATCTTTCTCACCAAGGCTCTTCTCCCATGATTGCTCAGTTTGGCTGGACGGCCAGGTCTAGGAAGACTTCTATTGGTCCCAAACTTCTTCCATTTAAGGATTATGAAGACCACTGTGCTATTAGAAACCATGAGTACTGCAGAAATTCTGTTACAACCTTGGCCAGATCTGTGCCTTGCCACTATTCTGTCTCTGAGCTCCTTGGCCAGTTCCTCTGACCTCATTTGATCTGACATGCACTGTGAGCTGTGAGGTCTTATATAGACAGATGTGTGCCTTTCCAAATCAAATCCTATCAGTTTAGTTAAACAGAGCTTGGCTCCAATGAAGGAGTAGAACCATCTCAAGGAGGATCACAAGGAAATGGACAGCATGTGACTGAAAGATGAGTGTCTGAGCAAAGGGTCTGAATACTTATGACCATGTGGTATTTCTGTTTTTCTTTTTTATTAAATTTTGAAAAAATTTTACATTTCTGGGGGTTTTTTCAGTGAAGATTGGGTGCAGAGTGTACATTAATGTGAAAAAATGAACTTTTTTGAATTTACCAAATGGCTGCAATGAAACAAAGAGTGAACACTTTAAAGGGGTCTGAATACTTTCCGTACTCACTGTAGGTAATAGAGTTGTTCATATTGTCACTATGAAAATCCAATATGTTTTAATTAAAAGAGCTAAGAAATTAAAACTCTGTTTTCAGGAAAAAAGTAACACTATTATAGTATTAATAATAAAAACTGTATTTTGAAATTAACTTATGAAAGTTAAACATCATGTTTGCAAAATACTGCATAATGTCAAATTGCTTGTGCTGACATACCTTTCCATTTTCCCATGCATAATTTCATAAGACTGAAGGTCAGTCTCAATGAATCTTAAAATATTTGTCTGACTAACATTTAGTCCAGACCTTAGATGATCATTGCCCATAGGAAAGAATGATTTATACTGAGCTTTTCCTCAAGTTCATTGCTAAAGGAGTTTTCAATTTGTTTTTCTCTCAGATCCATCATAATATGATCAGAGATTCAAGGTCATAGAGAAATAATAATTATTATTCCCATAACATTTTTTACTTTCAAACTCATTCTTCTATTTTTTTGAGAGTTACTGGAAAAAAACATATCTTAAAAAAAGAAAACTGAACTACGAAAGAATATTGAGCAACATTTATTATAAATACTCAAAAAAATATTTATTTACATAGAGACAAAGTTTTTGGCAAAAAAAGCATTAGTTTACAAAAGTGATACTTTCATTATATCGATGAACTTCTTTTAAAATTTCCTCATATAAATAAATGGCCTACTTTCAGTGGACTTGCATTGACTAGCAAGGTATGATTTAAATAATTTGGTTTATCATGTATTTAATTTTCACTGTACTTGTACTATTGTACCTAATGCTTGTGTAGTTATGCTATGTAGGGCTATAGCATCATATCAATTAAGTTATTGTAAATTACTTGATAAAGAGCATAATAATGGGTAATATGATTTGATAATGGGGTCTGTTTAGAGGTGAGTGGATCAATCCACAGAGGATCAACTTAACAGAGAATTCCTTGAATTTTGCAGTTACTGCACAATTTTATGCTATTGTATCCTCACTAGTGATGAGCGAACACTAAAATGTTCGGGTGCTCGTTGTTCGAGTCGAACATCTCCCGATGTTCGAGTGTTCGTTTCGAATAACGAACCCCATTGTAGTCAATGGGAGACTCGAACATTTTTCAGCGGGACCAAAGCTCTGCACAGGGAAGGTCGCCTAAAAACCTGGGAAGCTCAGAAAATGATGGAAACAACACTGGAATGGACAGGAAACAGCAGGGGCAGCATGCATAGTTGCCTCTGAGGCTGCCCAAATGCACCATTACGCCAAATTATGGCCAACAGCTTTGTGGTGACAGAGTGACCCACTTTGATGAGGTAGCAGGTGAAACACACCGAAATTGAGCCTGACACAGCATGGCAGCTATGGGCACGGCATGCGGAGGCAGCATCAGGCCGGAGAGCGGCACAGTGACGGACCCTTGAGGAGGCGGCAGCAGCATCATTCCTTACACATTGAGGCCACAGAGTGGCACAATTACATAGTTTGGAGGTAGCGAAGACCCAGCATGTGGAGGCGTCAGCACGGAGAGTGGCACGGTGACGGACCCTTGAGGAGGCGGCAGCAGCATCATTCCTTAATCCTTACACATTGAGGCCACAGAGTGGCACAATTACATAGTTTGGAGGTAGCGAAGACCCAGCATGTGGAGGCGTCAGCACGGAGAGTGGCACGGTGACGGACCCTTGAGGAGGCGGCAGCAGCATCATTCCTTTCACATTGAGGCCACAGAGTGGCACATTTACATAGTTTGGAGGTAGCGAAGACCCAGCATGTGGAGGCGTCAGCACGGAGAGTGGCACGGTGACGGACCCTTGAGGAGGCGGCAGCAGCATCATTCCTTTCACATTGAGGCCACAGAGTGGCACATTTACATAGTTTGGAGGTAGCGAAGACCCAGCATGTGGAGGCGTCAGCATGGAGAGTGGCACGGTGACGGACCCTTGAGGAGGCGGCAGCAGCATCATTCCTTACACATTGAGGCCACAGAGTGGCACAATTACATAGTTTGGAGGTAGCGAAGACCCAGCATGTGGAGGCGTCAGCACGGAGAGTGGCACGGTGACGGACCCTTGAGGAGGCGGCAGCAGCATCATTCCTTAATCCTTACACATTGAGGCCACAGAGTGGCACAATTACATAGTTTGGAGGTAGCGAAGACCCAGCATGTGGAGGCGTCAGCACGGAGAGTGGCACGGTGACGGACCCTTGAGGAGGCGGCAGCAGCATCATTCCTTTCACATTGAGGCCACAGAGTGGCACATTTACATAGTTTGGAGGTAGCGAAGACCCAGCATGTGGAGGCGTCAGCACGGAGAGTGGCACGGTGACGGACCCTTGAGGAGGCGGCAGCAGCATCATTCCTTTCACATTGAGGCCACAGAGTGGCACATTTACATAGTTTGGAGGTAGCGAAGACCCAGCATGTGGAGGCGTCAGCACGGAGAGTGGCACGGTGACGGACCCTTGAGGAGGCGGCAGCAGCATAATTCCTTACACATTGAGGCCACAGAGTGGCACATTTACATAGTTTGGAGGTAGCGAAGACCCAGCATGTGGAGGCGTCAGCACGGAGAGTGGCACGGTGACGGACCCTTGAGGAGGCGGCAGCAGCATCATTCCTTACACATTGAGGCCACAGAGTGGCACAATTACATAGTTTGGAGGTAGCGAAGACCCAGCATGTGGAGGCGTCAGCAGCGTCAGCACGGAGAGTGGCACGGTGACATGACAGACTTCAGTTTGAGCTGCTTTAACACGGTGGCGAGTGGAAATCTGTAGAAATCCATGCTTTATTCATCTTGATAAGCGTCAGCCTGTCAGCGCTGTCAGTTGACAGGCGTGTACGCTTATCGGTGATGATGCCACCAGCTGCACTGAAGACCCGCTCTGACAACACGCTAGCGGCAGGGCAAGCCAGCACCTCCAAGGCGTACAGTGCCAGTTCTGGCCACGTGTCCAGCTTTGAAACCCAGTAGTTGTATGGAGCAGAGTGATCATGCAGGACGTTGGTATGGTCACCTAGGTAGTCCTTCACCATCTTTCTGTAAATCTCGCCTCTACTCTGTCTAGACTGTGGATTGGTGGCATACTCTTGCATGGGTGACATAAAACTGGCAAAGGCCTTGGAGATTGATCCTCTGCCAGCGCTTGACAAGCTGCCTGCTCCCCTCCTCTCCCTCGCTTGTTGGCCCTCAGAACCACGTCCTCTGCCGCTAGCGGTGTCAGATGGGAAGGCTATTTTCAGCTTGTGCACCAGGGCCAGTTGGTATTGATGCAGTCTCATACTCCTTTCCTCTATAGGAATTAGAGTGGAAAAGTTGTGCTTGTACCGGGGGTCCAAGAGGGTGAACACCCAGTAATCGCTGGTGGAAAATATTTTTCTCACGCGAGGGTCACGGGAAAGGCAGCCTAACATGAAGTCAGCCATGTGCGCCAGAGTCCCAACACGTAAGAATTCCCCCCCCGCAACAGGCCGACTCTCCATTTCCTCCTCCTCCTCCTCCTCCAACTCCTCCTCCTCAGCCCAAACACGCTGAACTGAGAAGAGGGAATGGGTACCGTCTTCAGTCTCGCCCACAGTCTCCTCCTCTTCATCCTCATCTTCCTCCTCCCCCTCCTCAGTTACACTCTGAGAAACAGACTGGCTGGTGTTCTGGCTCTCAGTCAACTCTTCTTCCCCCATCTCCTATGACAATCGATGCGCCTCAGACTTCATGCTGAGCAATGATTTTTTCAGCAGACAAAGCATCGGGATGGTGACGCTGATTATGGCGTCATCCCCGCTGACCATCAGTGTTGACTCGTCAAAGTGGCTTAACACCTTACATATATCAGACATCCACGTCCACTCCTCATTGTAGATTTGAGGAAGCTGACTAACTTGACTACCGGTTCTGGTGGAAATGGTCATCTGACAGTCTACAATGGCTCTGCGCTGCTGGTAAACCCTGTTTAACATGTGTAGGGTGGAATTCCATCTCGTTGGCACGTCGCACAACAGTCGGTGAGCTGGCAGTTGTAAGCGCCGTTGCACTGCCCTCAGGGTGGCAGCATCAGTGGTGGATTTGCGGAAATGGGCACAGATGCGTCTCACCTTGGTGAGCAAATCTGACAGATTGGGGTAGGTCTTGAGGAACCGCTGAACCACCAGATTGAACACGTGGGCAAGGCATGGAACGTGTGTGAGTCTGCCCAGTTGCAGAGCCGCCACCAGATTACGCCCGTTGTCACACACGACCATGCCTGCTTTCAGGTTCAGCGGCGCCAGCCAAAGATCCGTCTGAGCCGTCATGCCCTGTAACAGCTCCTGGGCAGTGTGCCTCTTGTCACCTAAGCTCAGCAGTTTTAGCACCGCCTGCTGGCGCTTGCCCACTGCGGTCCTGCTGCGACTGCAGCTGCCGACTGAAGGTGGCGTGTCCACGGATGGAAATTTACAAGTGGTGTTTGTGGAGGAGGAGGAGGAGGAGGAGGAGGGGGGAGAAGTATAGTAATCCTGGGAAACAGTCACCGAGGTAGGCCCCGCAATCCTGGGTGTGGGCAACACATGAGCTGACCCCGGTTCAGACTCTGTCCCAGCCTCAACCAAATTAATCCAATGTGCCGTCAGGGAGATATAGTGTCCCTGCCCCCCAGCACTGGTCCACGTGTCCGTGGTTAAGTGGACCTTTTCTGTAACCGCGTTGGTCAGGGCACGGTTGATGTTCTGAGACACGTGCTGGTGTAGTGCTGGGACGGCACATCGAGAAAAATAGTGGCGGCTTGGGACGGAGTAGCGAGGGGCAACCACCGCCATCAGGTTGCGGAATGCCTCCGTCTCCACCAGCCTGTAGGGCAGCATCTCCAAACTCAGGAGTTTGGAGACGTGGACATTTAAGGCCTGTGCATGTGGGTGGGTGGAGGCATATTTGCGCTTGCGCTCAAATGTTTCATGCAAAGACAGCTGAACACTGCGCTGGGACACATTGGTGGATTGTGGGGGGGATGGTGAAGGTGCAGGGGTGGTTGCATGGCGGGAGTCGCTGGTGCCGGGCTCCTGGGCTGGGGAGTTACTGGCAGAGCCAGCATGTGACACAGGGGAAGGAGCAGCGGTGCGACCAGAAGGAGGTGAACGGCCTTGATTCCAATGAGTTGGGTGTTTAGCACTCATATGCCTGCGCATGCTGGTAGTGCTTAGGTTGCTAGTGGTGGCTCCCCTACTGAGCTTGGTGTGGCACAGGTTGCAAAACACAGTCCGTCGGTCCTCCTCACTTTCTTTAACCCCTTCACCCCCAAGGGTGGTTTGCACGTTAATGACCGGGCCAATTTTTACAATTCTGACCACTGTCCCTTTATGAGGCTATAACTCTGGAACGCTTTGACGGATCTTGGCGATTCTGACATTGTTTTCTCGTGACATATTGTACTTCATGTTAAAGGTAAAATTTATTCGATATAACTTGCGTTTATTTGTGAAAAAAATGGAAATTTGGCGAAAATTTTGAAAATTTTGCACTTTTCCAACTTTGAATTTTTGTGCCCTTAAATCACAGACATATGTCACGCAAAATACTTAATAAGTAACATTTCCCACATGTCTACTTTACATCAGTACAATTTTGGAACCAAAATTTTTTTTTGTGACGGAGTTATAAGGGTTAAAAGTTGACCAGCAATTTCTCATTTTTACAACACCATTTTTTTTTAGGGACCACATCTCATTTGAAGTCATTTTGAGGGGTCTATATGATAGAAAATACTCAAGTGTGACACCATTCTAAAAACTGCACCCCTCAAGGTGCTCAAAACCACATTCAAGAAGTTTATTAACCCTTCAGGTGTTTCACAGGAATTTTTGGAATGTTTAAATAAAAATGAACATTTAACTTTTTTTCACACAAAATTTATTTCAGCTCCAATTTGTTTTATTTTACCAAGGGTAACAGGAGAAAATGGACCCCCAAAGTTGTTGTACAATTTGTCCTGAGTACGATGATACCCCATATGTGGGTGTAAACCATTGTTTAGGCGCATGGCAGAGCTTGGAAGGGAAGGAGCGCCATTTGACTTTTCAATGCAAAATTGACTGGAATTGAGATGGGACGCCATGTTGCGTTTGGAGAGCCCCTGATGTGCCTAAACATTGAAACTCCCTACAAGTGACACCATTTTGGAAAGTAGACCCCCTAAGGAACTTATCTAGATGTGTTTTGAGAGCTTTGAACCCCCAAGTGTTTCACTACAGATTATAACGCAGAGCCGTGAAAATATATTTTTTTTTTTTCTCAAAAATGATTTTTTAGCCCCCAGCTTTGTATTTTTACAAGGGTAACAGAATAAATTGGACCCCAAAATTTGTTTTCCAATTTGTCCTGAGTACGCTGACACCCCATATGTGGGGGGGAACCACTGTTTGGGCGCATGACAGAGCTCGGAAGGGAAGGAGCGCCATTTGGAATGCAGACTTAAATGGATTGGTCAGCAGCCATCACGTTGCATTTGCAGAGCCCCTGATGTACCCAAACAGTACAAACCCCCCACAAGTGACCCCATATTGGAAACTAGACCTCCCAAGGAACTTATCTAGATGTGTTTTGAGAACTTTGAACCCTCAAGTGTTTCACTAAAGTTTATAGCGCAAAGCCGTGAAAATAAAAATTCTTTTTTTTTTTCACAAAAATGATTTTTTAGCCCCCAGTTTTGTATTTTCACAAGGGTAACAGGATAAATTAGACCCCAAAAGTTGTTGTCCAATTTGTCCTGAGTACGCTGATACCCCATATGTCGGGGGGAACCACTGTTTGGGCGCATGACAGAGCTCGGAAGGGAAGGAGCGCCATTTGGAATGCAGCCTTAAATGGATTGGTCTGCAGGCGTCACGTTGCATTTGCAGAGCCCCTGATGTACCCAAACAGTACAAACCCCCCACAAGTGACCCCATATTGGAAACTAGACCTCCCAAGGAACTTATCTAGATGTGTTGTGAGAACTTTGAACCCCTAAGTGTTTCACTACAGTTTATAATGCAGAGCCGTGAAAATAAAACATCTTTTTTTTCCCACAAAAATGATTTTTAGCCCCCCAAATTTTTATTTTCCTAAGGATAACAAGAGAACTTGGACCCCAGAAGTTGTTGTTCAATTTGTCCCGAGTACGCTGATAACACATATGTTGGGGTAAACCCCTTTTTGGGCGCACGGGAGAGCTCGGAAGGGAAGGAGCACTGTTTTACTTTTTCAACGCAGAATTGGCTGGAATTGAGATTGGACGCCATGTCGCGCTTGGAGAGCCCCTGATGTGCCTGGACAGTGGAAACCCCCCAATTCTACCTGAAACCCTAACCCAAACACACCCCTAACCCTAATCCCAACGGTAACCCTAACCACACCCCTAGCCCTGACACACCCATAATTCTAATCCCAACCCTAATCCAAACGTAAATGTAATCCAAACCCTAACCCTAACTTTAGCCCCAACCCTAACTTTAGCCCCAACCCTAACTTTACCTCCAACCCTAGCCCTAACCCTAACCCTACCCCTAACCCTAAACGTGACTGAAATACGTGGCACTGAAATACGTGGCACTGAAATACGTGGCACTGAAATACGTGATACGTGGCACTTAAATACGTGGCACTGAAATACGTGGCACTGAAATACGTGATACGTGGCACTTAAATACGTGGCACTGAAACACGTGGCACTGAAATACGTGGCACTGAAATACGTGGCACTGAAATACGTGGCACTGAAATACGTGGCACTGAAATAAGTGGCACTGAAATATGTGATATGTGGCACTTAAATACGTGGCACTGAAATACGTGGCACTGAAATACGTGGCACTGAAATACGTGGCACTGAAATACGTGATACGTGGCACTTAAATACGTGGCACTGAAACACGTGGCACTGAAATACGTGGCACTGAAATACGTGGCACTGAAATACGTGGCACTGAAATACGTGCAACTGAAATACGTGGTACTAAAATATGTGGCACTGAAATACGTGATACGTGGCACTGAAATACGTGGCACTGAAACACGTGGCACTGAAATACGTGATACGTGGCACTGAAATACATGGCACTGAAATACGTGGCACTGAAATACGTGGCACTGAAATATGTGGCACTATGACTGTCAGAAAATGTTCATTAAACGGTTAGGGGTGAGGTTAGGGGTAGAGTTAGGGTTAGGGTTTGGATCTCTATCACCTTGATGGTGGTGGGTGGCTTTTCAGTGTGTTTTCTGTTTTTTTCGATAAAAATGCATGCGTTTTTAACGCAAACAAACGCATGTGCTTAAAAACGCAAGAAAATACTGCAGGTTGTATTTCTGAAAATGAACGCATGCAGAAAAAAACCGCATGCGTTTGAAAACGCGACCAAACGCGTACAAAAAAACTGCATGCGTTTTCAATGTTAAATATAGGGAAAAAACGCATGCGTTTTTTTGTGCAAAAAACGCTGCAGACAAAAACGCAAGTGTGAAACCAGCGACGCTTTTTATAGCAAAAAAGTTTTTGCGTCTCCACATTTTGAGACCTATAATTTTTCCACATTTGCTCCACAGAGTCATGTGAGGTCTTGTTTTTTGCGGGACGAGTTGACGTTTTTATTGGTAAAATTTTCGGACACGTGACCGTTTTTGATCGCTTTTTATTCCGATTTTTGTGAGGCAGAATGACCAAAAACCTGCTATTCATGAATTTCTTTTGGGAGAGGCGTTTATACCGTTCCGGGTTTGGTAAAATTGATAAAGCAGTTTTATTCGTCGGGTCAGTATGATTACAGCGATATCTCATTTATATCATTTTTTTTATGTTTTGGCGCTTTTATACGATAAAAACTATTTTATAGAAAAAATAATTATTTTGGTATCGCTTTATTCTCAGGACTATAACTTTTTTATTTTTTTGCTGATGATGCTGTACGGCGGCTTGTTTTTTGCGGGACAAGATGACGTTTTCAGCGGTACCATGGATATTTATATCAGTCTTTTTGATCGCGTGTTATTCCACTTTTTGTTCGGCGGTATGGTAATAAAGCGTTGTTTTTTGCCTCGTTTTTTTTTTTTTTTTTCTTACGGTGTTTACTGAAGGGGTTAACTAGTGTGGCAGTTTTATAGGTTGGGTCGTTACGGACGTGGCGATACTAAATATGTGTACTTTTATTGTTTTGTTTTTTTAATTTAGATAAAGAAATGTATTTATGGGAATAATATTTTTTTTTTTTTTTCATTATTTTGGAATATTTTTTTTTATTTTTTTTTACACATTTGGAAATTTTTTTTTTTACTTTTTTACTTTGCCCCAGGGGGGGACAATACAGATCGGTGATCTGCCAGTTTGCATAGCACTCTGACAGATCACCGATCTGCGAGAAGTGCAGGCTGCTTCACAGTGCCTGCTCTGAGCAGGCGTCTGTGAAGCCACCTCCCTCCCTGCAGGACCCGGATCCGTGGCCATCTTGGATCCGGGTCTGGAGCAGGCAGGGAGGGAGGTAAGACCCTCGCAGCAACGCGATCACATCGCGTTGCTGCGGGGGGCTCAGGGAAGCCCGCAGGGAGCCCTCTCCCTGCGCGATGCTTCCCTGCATCGCCGGCACATCGCGATCATGTTTGATCGCGGTGTGCCGGGGGTTAATGTGCCGGGGGCGGTCCGTGACCGCTCCTGGCACATAGTGCCGGATGTCAGCTGCGATATGCAGCCGACACCCGGCCGCGATCGGCCGCGCTCCCCCCGTGAGCGCGGCCGATCGGCTATGACGTACTATCCCGTCGGCGGTCATACGGGCCCACCCCACCTCGACGGGATAGTACGTCAAATGTCGGGAAGGGGTTAAAGAAGCTCCAGACTTTAGAACACCGAGGCCTCGACCAAACTGGTTCACTTGTTGAACCTCTGTCTGATGAAATTACTCTGGCCCTGCCTCTCCCTCTGGTCGCACGTCTACCTCTTGCAACGTTTTCTGATGTTACACTTGCCTCCCCCTCCGAAGCACTCTCTTGACTAGGCCTAACAACCCAGCTGGGGTCAGTCACCTCATCATCCACCGGCTCCACCTCCTCCCATTCATCAGCCTGCTCCCCCCTGGGAATTACTGCACTGACAAGCACCTCACTGTCTGACACCCGTGTCTCATCCTCAGACACCTCTGCACAGACTATTTGTAAATCCCCACTTTCATCACCCACAGACTGGGAAAGCTCTCTATTTTGGGCATCGGGACAGACCCACTGGTCAGGTTGCTGCTCAGCAGTGCTTTGTGAATCTAGGAAGGGTTGGGAAAACAGTTCCTGGGAGTATGCAGGATTTGAATCACTAATTTCCAAGGAGGGGCCAGGCTGGGCGGGAGGAGGTTGAGCTGAAAGATCCTGAGGTCCACTCCCTTGGCTAGCGTTGGTGGACTGCGTGGAAGACTGGGTGGTGGATAAACTACTGGATGCATTATCCGCTATCCAGTTGATCACCTGTTCGCACTGCTGGGGATCCAATAGGGGTGTGCCACGTGACACTGTAAATTGGGACAGGAAGCTAGAAAAGGGTACTCTGCGGCGTTCCAGTGCTCCATCAGAAGCAGGTACTGTGTCACCCTGCCCAGGACTACGGCCTCTGCCTGCAACCTCACTTTGACGCCCACGACCACGTCCTCGTCCTCGTCCCTTACCCCTGGGGTTCACCATTGTAAAGGTTATGCTAGAAAAGCTAGTTATGAAGGTGAAATACACTCTATTTGTCCAAACAGAGGATATATTGCGTGTTGCGAAAAGGACTATTCGGTAAAGAGCGTATTTTATGCAACCAAACCTTGGTTTACAGCAAACTGATGTGTATCAGTAACAGATATAAAACTGTGTTTTATATTTGTGGTATTTCTTCAGATCAAATACCCCTTCTTTATGTAACTATTAGATATGGCGTGCACAAAACTGGCCACAGGCCTAGTCACTAAATACAGAGCTTATTTTTGGACCACAAAACTTGGGTACCAGTAACAGATATAAAACTGTGTTTATATTTGTGGTATTTCTTCACATCAAATACCCTTTATTTCTTTAACTATTAGATATGGCGTGCACAAATCTGGCAACAGGCCTAGTCACTAAATACAGAGCGTATTTTTGAACCACAAAACTTGGGTACCAGTAACAGATATAAAACTGTGTTTATATTTGTGGTATTTCTTCACATCAAATACCCTTTATTTCTTTAACTATTAGATATGGCGTGCACAAATCTGGCAACAGGCCTAGTCACTAAATACAGAGCGTATTTTTGAACCACAAAACTTGGGTACCAGTAACAGATATAAAACTGTGTTTATATTTGTGATATTTCTTCACATCAAATACCCTTTATTTCTTTAACTATTAGATATGGCGTGCTATAAAAATGCAATTTTTATCTAATGCGGTTTTTTGGACACACAAAACCTTGGATTAGAATGTAGGGTATTCTATACTATATATATATACTATATATGTGGCAGAATTGCGTATTCTGTACACTGCGCTTATGTGTACACTAAACAAATATTTTTGGGCCAGGTGTGGTATATCTGTATCACTCAAAAATGCATTTTTATATCTTATGCGGTTTTATTTTTAGGCCGCAAATATTTCCTTTTTTAATTTATTAATTATTGTTATTAATTAATATTATTATTATTAAATGAGGTGACAGCGTGTGCTGTACCACTCTACGGAGTCTGAGGCACTACAAGTCCCAGACAGCAGCACAAATGAGGTTACAGCGTGTGCTGGAGTCTGAGGCACTACAAGTCCCAGACAGCAGCACAAATGAGGTTACAGCGTGTGCTGGAGTCTGAGGCACTACAAGTCCCAGACAGCAGCACAAATGAGGTTACAGACAGCGTGTGCTGGAGGCTAAATGGAGTCTGAGGAACATCCAGCAGCCGATATTCTAATAGTGCGGCGTTCGCCCAAAATGGCGGACGCCGCACTATAAAGCCCAGCCTAATGCACACACGATCCCTGCCTAATGCCTAATGCCTATAAAGATTGACTTGGAGACTGAGATTGAGACTTGGCACTGAGACAGTGAGTGCGCAGCTAAGATGGCGACCGCTGCACTCCTGGTCCCAGCTGCCACACAGCTAGCCAGCAAATACAAGAGAGGACTAGTAGTAGTAAACGTAGATTAGCCCTGACAAGGGCTGTTGATTTCTGCACCCTGCCTGCCTGATTAATTCTGGTCTTTGTCCCTGCTCTAGTCCCTATCAATTCCCAGTCCCCCCAGCACGTCTGTCCCTATGCTCTTTCACACTGCAAATGGCTGAAAGCGCCGAACATAATGAAAGCAGTCTATTGGCTGGTCAGGTCACCTGAAGGATGTCTGCCAGGTTTTGCGTCCCTTTGATTATTCCACGCGGATGGCGAGTGCAGATGATGCACTAGTCAGCATGACTGTCCCCCTTATCTGCCTGCTTGAAAAATCACTGCAAGCGCTAAGGGATGATGTTGTGGAAGAGGTGGAGGATGAGGATTCACCACTTCCATCATCTTCTGGACAGTCAGCGCCACGTGGTTCCTCACAAACGCGTAGGCAGGGGACAGTTTGTGAGGAGGATGAGGAGGAGTCAATGGAGGAGGAAGACATCCGTCCAGAGGAGGGAGTTCCCGAATTGTCCAGTACTCAGTCTGTACAGCGAGGGTGGGGTGATGACGAGCGGGCAGAGATCACGCCTCCAGCTGGGGACAGCGTTTCTTGGGCAGTTGGCAGTCTGCAGCACATGGTGGATTACATGCTGCAGTGCCTGAGAAACGACCGCCGCATCGCCCACATTCTCAACATGTCTGATTATTGGGTGTTCACCCTCCTCGATCCTCGCTACCGGGACAACGTAGAAAGCCTCATCACACCGTTGAACCGGGAGCGAAAAATGCGGGAGTACCAAGACACACTGGTCAGTTCCATCATCTTCTCCATTCCAACTGAGAGAAGTGCTGCTAGTGCATTCCAAAGCAGCTCAGTGCGTCCAGGCAGTGGTGGAGGCTCTGCACAAAGAGGGAGCAGAAGCAGTGCCTCTGCCCAAGGCAAGACCAGTATGGCCCAACTGTGGCACAGTTTTCTGTGCCCGCCACAAAAGTCTACACCATCACAGACGGCTCCAGTCAGCAGGAGGCAACGGTTCCGTCAGATGGTGACAGACTACATGTCTTGCCCTCTTGCTGTACTCCCAGACGGCTCTTCCCCTTTCAAGTTTTGGGTCTCAAAGCTGGATACATGGCCAGAGCTAAGCCAGTATGCATTGGAGGTGCTGTCTTGCCCTGCGGCCAGTGTATTATCGGAACGTGTCTTTAGTGCTGCAGGTGGTGTACTAACTGACCGTCGCATGCGACTATCCTCCGATAACGTTGACCGGCTTACTTTCCTGAAAATGAACAAGGCCTGGATCTCGCAGGAATTTGCCACTCCTCCTCCTGATTAAATAATTAGGTCACTGTATACGTTATCCAGGTCTCCTGTTGTGTTCATCTTTCTACCACCTGAACTTAAATTCCTGGGCTCCAACACCGCCAGTTGAGGCTCAGATGTGCCGTCTGCACAGTCAAAACATACGACCCAGTGTTATTGGGTTTCAGTAACGTCAGCTGATCCCCAGCTGTGTAGCCGGCAATGTGTCATGCGACCGCCACGCTGACACAACAACTGAAATGTAAGGGAATCTGTCCCCCCCCCCCCCAAGGCGTTTGTTACTGAAAGAGCCACCTTGTGCAGCAGTAATGCTGCACAAGGAAAAAGGTAGCTATTTTGGTTTTGCTCCTTGCACACGCAAAACTTAACACTTATAAAATTGTGTCCACTGATACCGTAAAACCGTCCCGGAGGTGGGACTTTCCTTCGTAATATGACGCAGCACAGCCATCATTACTACCCCCCCGCCGACGCGCCCCGGCTCCTCAGCGTTGTTTGATTCCGTCCCGTAGCCTGCGCTGTTATGTTATCCCGTGGCCAGGCACACTTAGCGCTGCCCGTCTTCTGGCATCATTTGGTGTCAGGCTGGCTGCGCCTGTGCGGCCACACTGGCCGAGAGCCCGCCTCGCAGTGTCTTCTGATTTAATCCCACTGGGGGCCTGGGATCTATGGACATGCGCAGTGCATATCTGAACCTCCACCTCTCACTCATCTCCCTATGGCTTCTTCAGACTGTTCGGTGTCAGCTGGTCCCTAATAGCATGCCACGGCCGTGACACCGCACAGTCTGAAAAAGAAGCCGTAGGGAGGGGAGTGAGAGGCGAGGATATGCACTGCGCATGGCCATGGATCCCAGGCCCCCAGTGGGATTACATCAGAAGACACTGCGAGGCGGGCTCTCGGCCAGCGCGGCCGCACAGGCGCAGCCAGCCTGACATCAAATGATGTCAGATGATGGGCAGCGCTAAGTGTGCCTGGCCATGGGATAACATAACAGCGCAGGCTCCGGGACGGAATCAAACAACGCTGAGGAGCCGGGGCACGGCGGCGGGGGGGTAGTAATGATGGCTGTGCTGCGTCATATTACGAAGGAAATGTAAACTGAAAAAATGGCGGCTAACAGCACTACCGTAACTTGTGGCTGCACGTCCTAGCTCCACAGGATCCAAGTGGAGATTTACATACCAAGAGTTCAGAGTGAAGGACAGCATCCAATCCAGGTGAAGTTACAAACGATTTATTGTGCCATAATGCAACGTTTCAACCTTTACAGGTCTTTGTCAAGCATACATATCAGTGAAACTGACGGCCTTAAATAGGAAGTAGACAACTACCCCCACTCAGGTCCGCCCATACAAATTTACATATTACAAAACCGGTGATAAAAGTTACAAAAGTTGTGAAAATCATCTCATATACATAATTAAAAACACATCATGATGTCCTTGAGAAGCATAGTAGTCAATAACTCCCTCTACGATCACTTTAATGAGCACATGTGTCCAGTTCTAAATAAACAAACAACGTCGTCTATTAACTACAAACCTATCAGCATCATCCCACATGATAGTGAGACTACCAATGGCCCACACCGTTACATATCCCCAATATATCCACCATTAGAAAAGGCCAATCATTCCTCACGTTACTCCGGTTAATCCTCGCCCAATACCTGCACATTAGCCAGCGAATCAAGGTGTCTGATGTCGGAGTCCGCAGCTGTTAATTTCACCAAACGGAAGCTGAGGGCCGGACATAGCTATTGCGCATGTCTGTCAGCTCCATGGCAACACTGTAAATAAACAACGCCATAGCGTCAGCGATGTATTACAGCCCAGAGGAAAACCGACTATTCCAGGTAACGGAGTTTCTCCAAACCCCGTCCAGCAGTGAAACCACTCCACCGCTGGAGCTATAGTCAGCAAAAAACAGCCTCTGATCGCCAAAAAGGACGGAGTCTAAAAAGTTCTATTATATATATCTCGGCTGTTGCCATTGTCGATCAGAAGTAAAAGACCGGATGTTACAACTGCGCATGCCCGCCCTCCCCATGGTAACGCTATGAGTAAACAACTAACAGCGCCGCAGCGTCAGTGATATATCCCACTCACCGTAGGAAACTGGCTACTCCAGATACCGGTGTCACTCCAAACTCCGTCCAGAGGCCAAAGACCTATATCACTGAAGCTATAGTCTGCGATCCAGACCCTCCGATCGCTAAAAAGGGATGACATCCAAAGAAATCATTAAAAATGAGACGGTCCTCTGGCTATACATAGATCGTCACCACAATTAACCCCAGAGTACATCCCATCAAAACATGGGAGTCATGATATAAAAGGGTAAAAAACATATTATTAGGTCAATGTAACATAACCCACATGGCCTAAAAAGCCATGATTATTCATGGGTCCCTTAGAATAACGGACATATTCATGGCAAAAAAAGATTTTTTTTTTTTTTTTTTTTTTTTTTTTTATAGGGGAGGGGGAAGAACATAACGTTAAATCAATATTACCCATTATGATCGCAAAAAACCACCACAAGGACAAAATGATAAAACAACCACCCATTAAAAACAAACAAATCCCACCGAATCCCACTGAATCCGAGTCGCACGAATCACTAAACGCCTATCTGACTATACCGATCAGGATACACATAATAAGAGGTTGTAATCAATGTTTAATCCACCAGGCTGGCGAGAACCTAACCTAGAAATCCATTTGAGTTCCTTCTTCTTAAGTAGTTTAACCCTATCACCACCTCTACGGAGGGGGGGTACATCATCAATCACTCTGAAACGTAACTGACTAACCGAATGCCCGCACTCCACAAAATGTTTAGGTACAGGTAAGTCTACCTTTTTAGTTCTGATGGTACTCTTGTGTTTTCCGATACGGGATTTAATTTCCATGGTGGTCTCACCTACATAGGTAAGACCACAAGGGCAAACAATTAAATAGACAACGAAACTGGACGTGCATGTATACCTCTCCTTGATATAGAACCTCTTCCCCGTATGTGGGTGACTAAACTGATCTCCCTTAATCATGTTCCCACAACATGCACATCCCAAACAAGGGAAGTTACCAGATCTCAAAGGACCCAACAACTTCTGTACACTACCAGCTGTTGACCCTATATCAGATTTTACAAGCTGGTCCTTCAAGTTACGTCCCCTTTTGTAGGATAAGATCGGTGGTAGGGCAAATTCTGCAATATCTGGAAATCCTTTATGTAAAATATGCCAATGTTTAAAAATCACATTTTTTACATACCCACTAGCCGTATTAAACGTAGATACAAAGGGGATTCGCTTTTGTTCCACCCTCACTTTCTTCTCCCTTACCGACACTCTCGGTGTCTCCTTAGCCCTATTCAGAAAACCTTTGACACTAGTCTCCGGGTACCCTCTTCTCAAAAATTTGTTGCACATTTCTTCAAGTCTAATGTCTAGACGGGATTCATCTGAAACTATTTTCCTGACTCTGAGCATCTGGCTCCAAGGTAATGACTCCAACATATTCCTCGGATGGTGACTACTAAATTGCAGCAAACTATTCTTGTCTGTCGTCTTCACATACAGATCTGTTTTCAAGGAGGACCCCTCCTTATACACCATTGTGTCCAAAAACTGTACCTGCTCCTGAGAATGTGTTATTGTGAAGCTAAGCTCCGGGTATATGTTGTTAAGCTCATTGTGGAAATCCATAAGTTCATTCAGTGATCCCTCCCAGACCACAAATACATCGTCGATGTAGCGCCACCAGGCCCGAACGCGGGGCCAGAACCGGGAGGCATACACGTACTGGTCCTCGAGCACCGCCATATAGATGTTGGCATATGTGGGGGCCACGTTGGACCCCATGGCGGTGCCCCTCAGCTGCAGGTAGTAATCATCCCCAAAAAGGAAATAATTCCTTCTGAGGATGAACTCCAACAGCTGGAGGACCAGACGTGCACGGTCCGGCCCCACGTCCGCGCCCGATAGCGCCACATCAACAGCTGCCAAACCCCTATCATGATCAATAGAGGTGTACAACGAAACCACATCAAAAGATACCAAATATGTGTCAGCTGTTACATCAAGTTTTTCAATCTTATTCAGAAAATCATCCGTATCCCGGATGTAGGATTTTGCTTGTGAGGCAAACACCGACAATACTTTATCAAGAAAAATTGAGACCCTATTAAAAACAGAGTCCCGGCCCGACACAATCGGGCGGCCGGGAGGGTCAAAGTAATCCTTATGGATTTTCGGCAAAACGTATATTAATGGCCGAACTGGACATTTAATAACCAAATATTCAGACAGCTTAGAGTCAATCAGGCCATCTAACAGGGCCTCATTGACTATAAGCTGCAACTCTTGCTGGAACCGCAAAGTGGGATCACTTGTAAGTTTACAATAAACATTGGTATCAGCTAATTGGCGTAATATTTCCCCTTTGTACTTAATAGTATCCATCACAACCACTGCCCCGCCTTTGTCGGCTGCCTTAATTGTGATGGATGTATTCATAGAAAGATCTTTCAAGGCCTGTTTCTCTCCAGCAGTAAGATTACATTGAACACGATTTCTATGCGTCCGTTTTAATATCTCAAAGTCTTTTTCAACCAGCTGTATAAAAGCCTCAACTACATGGGTTTTAGTGGGTGGTACAAAGTCACTCTTATTATATAGACCAAGGTCCTGTGAAGAAAAATTAGTGCTACCAACATCAGTATTATCAGTATTGACCGGACCCCTCAAGTCCCGTTTTTTATCTGCAAAAAATGATGTTAAGCGACATCTCCTAAAGAAGGCAAAAAGATCAGTTTCAAGTTCAAACCAGTCCGGAAGATTGGTAGGGCAGAATGACAAACCCTTTTCTAGAACATTCAATTCAATTGGGGACAACATTACAGAAGAGATATTGACTACTAAGGCCTTGTCTCTTAGTTGTTGAGTCTCCGTCTCTCCTCTCCAGTTCTCTGCTTCATTGCTGTGTTCCGTGTCATTCTCTGTCCTTGTATAGATTTCACTCCTCTTATGTTTCCTTCCGCCCCTCCGGTATCTCCTCCCGGAGCGGTATCTGTCACAGTTTCCTTCTCCAAAAAATGTACAGATGTTGCAGCTCCCATATTCGAATCGTCCGTGGAGTCAGAGTCGCCGGTAGTAAAACCAAAGTGCTGTTTACCCTCCTGGGCTCTCCTACGGCGACGAGGTTGAGAGGTCCTGTTGTTCCTATAGGGGTATGTCTGTTTCCCCATATGCCAGGGAAAGACCCGTCCTGTCCTATAGTCTTCATTATCACGAAACCATTTTGTCCTTTTTGTGCTTTCATTATCAGCACGGAATTTCATCAGGTTAGTGTTCAACCGCGTCATAAAAGCACTCATATCGGCTGTTGTTAAATTAACTGTAAGCAACTGCTCATATTCGATGATAGTTTTCCTAAGAGTCTCAATTTCCTTATTCAGAAATTCAATGTTCAATAACATTAAATCAAAGCAATATTTGTTTGTTATAGACTCAAATTTAGAGCAAAACAAGGTGTTGTCAGTCAATAATGTAGGCCGAAGGTGCGGACGTAGTCCACGAGGTATTCTACGCACCTTATAATATTCCGTCAATGTAGACATATGCAGTTCCAGTGAGATCAACCTCCGTTTTTCGTTCTCATATTTCCTTTTCAACATGTCACCAGAGGGAACACTCAAGAAGGCAACATCAGTCTGTGCAGCGTTAATGATTCGTGCGGCATCATCATCCGTGTAGGAAAAAATATTACTGGCACCATCCAGTTCACCAATATCTGGATTAAAGTTAATTTGCGTCATTGTTCACAGGTGCACGCTAGCCAAGATCCAAATGCAATGTAAACTGAAAAAATGGCGGCTAACAGCACTACCGTAACTTGTGGCTGCACGTCCTAGCTCCACAGGATCCAAGTGGAGATTTACATACCAAGAGTTCAGAGTGAAGGACAGCATCCAATCCAGGTGAAGTTACAAACGATTTATTGTGCCATAATGCAACGTTTCAACCTTTACAGGTCTTTGTCAAGCATACATATCAGTGAAACTGACGGCCTGGCCCCGCGTTCGGGCCTGGTGGCGCTACATCGACGATGTATTTGTGGTCTGGGAGGGATCACTGAATGAACTTATGGATTTCCACAATGAGCTTAACAACATATACCCGGAGCTTAGCTTCACAATAACACATTCTCAGGAGCAGGTACAGTTTTTGGACACAATGGTGTATAAGGAGGGGTCCTCCTTGAAAACAGATCTGTATGTGAAGACGACAGACAAGAATAGTTTGCTGCAATTTAGTAGTCACCATCCGAGGAATATGTTGGAGTCATTACCTTGGAGCCAGATGCTCAGAGTCAGGAAAATAGTTTCAGATGAATCCCGTCTAGACATTAGACTTGAAGAAATGTGCAACAAATTTTTGAGAAGAGGGTACCCGGAGACTAGTGTCAAAGGTTTTCTGAATAGGGCTAAGGAGACACCGAGAGTGTCGGTAAGGGAGAAGAAAGTGAGGGTGGAACAAAAGCGAATCCCCTTTGTATCTACGTTTAATACGGCTAGTGGGTATGTAAAAAATGTGATTTTTAAACATTGGCATATTTTACATAAAGGATTTCCAGATATTGCAGAATTTGCCCTACCACCGATCTTATCCTACAAAAGGGGACGTAACTTGAAGGACCAGCTTGTAAAATCTGATATAGGGTCAACAGCTGGTAGTGTACAGAAGTTGTTGGGTCCTTTGAGATCTGGTAACTTCCCTTGTTTGGGATGTGCATGTTGTGGGAACATGATTAAGGGAGATCAGTTTAGTCACCCACATACGGGGAAGAGGTTCTATATCAAGGAGAGGTATACATGCACGTCCAGTTTCGTTGTCTATTTAATTGTTTGCCCTTGTGGTCTTACCTATGTAGGTGAGACCACCATGGAAATTAAATCCCGTATCGGAAAACACAAGAGTACCATCAGAACTAAAAAGGTAGACTTACCTGTACCTAAACATTTTGTGGAGTGCGGGCATTCGGTTAGTCAGTTACGTTTCAGAGTGATTGATGATGTACCCCCCCTCCGTAGAGGTGGTGATAGGGTTAAACTACTTAAGAAGAAGGAACTCAAATGGATTTCTAGGTTAGGTTCTCGCCAGCCTGGTGGATTAAACATTGATTACAACCTCTTATTATGTGTATCCTGATCGGTATAGTCAGATAGGCGTTTAGTGATTCGTGCGACTCGGATTCAGTGGGATTCGGTGGGATTTGTTTGTTTTTAATGGGTGGTTGTTTTATCATTTTGTCCTTGTGGTGGTTTTTTGCGATCATAATGGGTAATATTGATTTAACGTTATGTTCTTCCCCCTCCCCTATAAAAAAAAAAAAAAAAAAAAAAAAAAAAAAAAAAAAATCTTTTTTTGCCATGAATATGTCCGTTATTCTAAGGGACCCATGAATAATCATGGCTTTTTAGGCCATGTGGGTTATGTTACATTGACCTAATAATATGTTTTTTACCCTTTTATATCATGACTCCCATGTTTTGATGGGATGTACTCTGGGGTTAATTGTGGTGACGATCTATGTATAGCCAGAGGACCGTCTCATTTTTAATGATTTCTTTGGATGTCATCCCTTTTTAGCGATCGGAGGGTCTGGATCGCAGACTATAGCTTCAGTGATATAGGTCTTTGGCCTCTGGACGGAGTTTGGAGTGACACCGGTATCTGGAGTAGCCAGTTTCCTACGGTGAGTGGGATATATCACTGACGCTGCGGCGCTGTTAGTTGTTTACTCATAGCGTTACCATGGGGAGGGCGGGCATGCGCAGTTGTAACATCCGGTCTTTTACTTCTGATCGACAATGGCAACAGCCGAGATATATATAATAGAACTTTTTAGACTCCGTCCTTTTTGGCGATCAGAGGCTGTTTTTTGCTGACTATAGCTCCAGCGGTGGAGTGGTTTCACTGCTGGACGGGGTTTGGAGAAACTCCGTTACCTGGAATAGTCGGTTTTCCTCTGGGCTGTAATACATCGCTGACGCTATGGCGTTGTTTATTTACAGTGTTGCCATGGAGCTGACAGACATGCGCAATAGCTATGTCCGGCCCTCAGCTTCCGTTTGGTGAAATTAACAGCTGCGGACTCCGACATCAGACACCTTGATTCGCTGGCTAATGTGCAGGTATTGGGCGAGGATTAACCGGAGTAACGTGAGGAATGATTGGCCTTTTCTAATGGTGGATATATTGGGGATATGTAACGGTGTGGGCCATTGGTAGTCTCACTATCATGTGGGATGATGCTGATAGGTTTGTAGTTAATAGACGACGTTGTTTGTTTATTTAGAACTGGACACATGTGCTCATTAAAGTGATCGTAGAGGGAGTTATTGACTACTATGCTTCTCAAGGACATCATGATGTGTTTTTAATTATGTATATGAGATGATTTTCACAACTTTTGTAACTTTTATCACCGGTTTTGTAATATGTAAATTTGTATGGGCGGACCTGAGTGGGGGTAGTTGTCTACTTCCTATTTAAGGCCGTCAGTTTCACTGATATGTATGCTTGACAAAGACCTGTAAAGGTTGAAACGTTGCATTATGGCACAATAAATCGTTTGTAACTTCACCTGGATTGGATGCTGTCCTTCACTCTGAACTCTTGATATTACGAAGGAAAGTCCCACCTCCGGGACGGTTTCACGGCTTCAGGGGACACATTTTAAAAGTGTTTAGTTCTGTGTTTGCAAGGAGCATGATGAAAAGAGCCACCTTTTCCTTTTGCATCTTTTGTGCTGCACAAGCTGGCTCTTTCAGCTACAAACGCCTTGGGGGGGGGGGGTTAAAGGTTCCCTTTCGACTTTCTCAGGCTTCGGCCTACATTGTGTTCCTCTGCTTTTCCACCTGTCCCTGGGCTCCAACACCGCCAGTTGCCGTCCAGAAGTGCTGTACGCACAGTCAACAGTCGCTCCTCTGTTATTGGGGTTCAGTAACGTCAGCTGTTCCCCTGCTGTGTGTGTGGCAATCCCTCCTACCTCCTCCAACCTCCTCCTCCTCCACCTGTCCCTGGGCTCCAACACCGCCAGTTGCCGTCCAGAAGTGCTGTACGCACAGTCAACAGTCCCTCCTCTGTTATTGGGGTTCAGTAACGTCAGCTGTTCCCCTGCTGTGTGTGTGGCAATCCCTCCTACCTCCTCCAACCTCCTCCTCCTCCACCTGTCCCTGGGCTCCAACACCGCCAGTTGCCGTCCAGAAGTGCTGTACGCACAGTCAACAGTCGCTCCTCTGTTATTGGGGTTCAGTAACGTCAGCTGTTCCCCTGCTGTGTGTGTGGCAATCCCTCCTACCTCCTCCAACCTCCTCCTCCTCCACCTGTCCCTGGGCTCCAACACCGCCAGTTGCCGTCCAGAAGTGCTGTACGCACAGTCAACAGTCCCTCCTCTGTTATTGGGGTTCAGTAACGTCAGCTGTTCCCCTGCTGTGTGTGTGGCAATCCCTCCTACCTCCTCCAACCTCCTCCTCCTCCACCTGTCCCTGGGCTCCAACACCGCCAGTTGCCGTCCAGAAGTGCTGTACGCACAGTCAACAGTCGCTCCTCTGTTATTGGGGTTCAGTAACGTCAGCTGTTCCCCTGCTGTGTGTGTGGCAATCCCTCCTACCTCCTCCAACCTCCTCCTCCTCCACCTGTCCCTGGGCTCCAACACCGCCAGTTGCCGTCCAGAAGTGCTGTACGCACAGTCAACAGTCGCTCCTCTGTTATTGGGGTTCAGTAACGTCAGCTGTTCCCCTGCTGTGTGTGTGGCAATCCCTCCTACCTCCTCCAACCTCCTCCTCCTCCACCTGTCCCTGGGCTCCAACACCGCCAGTTGCCGTCCAGAAGTGCTGTACGCACAGTCAACAGTCCCTCCTCTGTTATTGGGGTTCAGTAACGTCAGCTGTTCCCCTGCTGTGTGTGTGGCAATCCCTCCTACCTCCTCCAACCTCCTCCTCCTCCACCTGTCCCTGGGCTCCAACACCGCCAGTTGCCGTCCAGAAGTGCTGTACGCACAGTCAACAGTCGCTCCTCTGTTATTGGGGTTCAGTAACGTCAGCTGTTCCCCTGCTGTGTGTGTGGCAATCCCTCCTACCTCCTCCAACCTCCTCCTCCTCCACCTGTCCCTGGGCTCCAACACCGCCAGTTGCCGTCCAGAAGTGCTGTACGCACAGTCAACAGTCCCTCCTCTGTTATTGGGGTTCAGTAACGTCAGCTGTTCCCCTGCTGTGTGTGTGGCAATCCCTCCTACCTCCTCCAACCTCCTCCTCCTCCACCTGTCCCTGGGCTCCAACACCGCCAGTTGCCGTCCAGAAGTGCTGTACGCACAGTCAACAGTCGCTCCTCTGTTATTGGGGTTCAGTAACGTCAGCTGTTCCCCTGCTGTGTGTGTGGCAATCCCTCCTACCTCCTCCAACCTCCTCCTCCTCCACCTGTCCCTGGGCTCCAACACCGCCAGTTGCCGTCCAGAAGTGCTGTACGCACAGTCAACAGTCGCTCCTCTGTTATTGGGGTTCAGTAACGTCAGCTGTTCCCCTGCTGTGTGTGTGGCAATCCCTCCTACCTCCTCCAACCTCCTCCTCCTCCACCTGTCCCTGGGCTCCAACACCGCCAGTTGCCGTCCAGAAGTGCTGTACGCACAGTCAACAGTCCCTCCTCTGTTATTGGGGTTCAGTAACGTCAGCTGTTCCCCTGCTGTGTGTGTGGCAATCCCTCCTACCTCCTCCAACCTCCTCCTCCTCCACCTGTCCCTGGGCTCCAACAACGCCAGTTGCCGTCCAGAAGTGCTGTACGCACAGTCAACAGTCGCTCCTCTGTTATTGGGGTTCAGTAACGTCAGCTGTTCCCCTGCTGTGTGTGTGGCAATCCCTCCTACCTCCTCCAACCTCCTCCTCCTCCACCTGTCCCTGGGCTCCAACACCGCCAGTTGCCGTCCAGAAGTGCTGTACGCACAGTCAACAGTCGCTCCTCTGTTATTGGGGTTCAGTAACGTCAGCTGTTCCCCTGCTGTGTGTGTGGCAATCCCTCCTACCTCCTCCAACCTCCTCCTCCTCCACCTGTCCCTGGGCTCCAACACCGCCAGTTGCCGTCCAGAAGTGCTGTACGCACAGTCAACAGTCGCTCCTCTGTTATTGGGGTTCAGTAACGTCAGCTGTTCCCCTGCTGTGTGTGTGGCAATCCCTCCTACCTCCTCCAACCTCCTCCTCCTCCACCTGTCCCTGGGCTCCAACACCGCCAGTTGCCGTCCAGAAGTGCTGTACGCACAGTCAACAGTCGCTCCTCTGTTATTGGGGTTCAGTAACGTCAGCTGTTCCCCTGCTGTGTGTGTGGCAATCCCTCCTACCTCCTCCAACCTCATCCTCCTCCACCTGTCCCTGGGCTCCAACACCGCCAGTTGCCGTCCAGAAGTGCTGTACGCACAGTCAACAGTCGCTCCTCTGTTATTGGGGTTCAGTAACGTCAGCTGTTCCCCTGCTGTGTGTGTGGCAATCCCTCCTACCTCCTCCAACCTCCTCCTCCTCCACCTGTCCCTGGGCTCCAACAACGCCAGTTGCCGTCCAGAAGTGCTGTACGCACAGTCAACAGTCCCTCCTCTGTTATTGGGGTTCAGTAACGTCAGCTGTTCCCCTGCTGTGTGTGTGGCAATCCCTCCTACCTCCTCCAACCTCCTCCTCCTCCACCTGTCCCTGGGCTCCAACACCGCCAGTTGCCGTCCAGAAGTGCTGTACGCACAGTCAACAGTCGCTCCTCTGTTATTGGGGTTCAGTAACGTCAGCTGTTCCCCTGCTGTGTGTGTGGCAATCCCTCCTACCTCCTCCAACCTCCTCCTCCTCCACCTGTCCCTGGGCTCCAACAACGCCAGTTGCCGTCCAGAAGTGCTGTACGCACAGTCAACAGTCCCACCTCTGTTATTGGGGTTCAGTAACGTCAGCTGTTCCCCTGCTGTGTGTGTGGCAATCCCTCCTACCTCCTCCAACCTCCTCCTCCTCCACCTGTCCCTGGGCTCCAACACCGCCAGTTGCCGTCCAGAAGTGCTGTACGCACAGTCAACAGTCGCTCCTCTGTTATTGGGGTTCAGTAACGTCAGCTGTTCCCCTGCTGTGTGTGTGGCAATCCCTCCTACCTCCTCCAACCTCCTCCTCCTCCACCTCCTCCACCTGTCCCTGGGCTCCAACACCGCCAGTTGCCGTCCAGAAGTGCTGTACGCACAGTCAACAGTCCCTCCTCTGTTATTGGGGTTCAGTAACGTCAGCTGTTCCCCTGCTGTGTGTGTGGCAATCCCTCCTACCTCCTCCAACCTCCTCCTCCTCCACCTGTCCCTGGGCTCCAACACCGCCAGTTGCCGTCCAGAAGTGCTGTACGCACAGTCAACAGTCGCTCCTCTGTTATTGGGGTTCAGTAACGTCAGCTGTTCCCCTGCTGTGTGTGTGGCAATCCCTCCTACCTCCTCCAACCTCCTCCTCCTCCACCTGTCCCTGGGCTCCAACACCGCCAGTTGCCGTCCAGAAGTGCTGTACGCACAGTCAACAGTCCCTCCTCTGTTATTGGGGTTCAGTAACATCAGCTGTTCCCCTGCTGTGTGTGTGGCAATCCCTCCTACCTCCTCCAACCTCCTCCTCCTCCACCTGTCCCTGGGCTCCAACACCGCCAGTTGCCGTCCAGAAGTGCTGTACGCACAGTCAACAGTCGCTCCTCTGTTATTGGGGTTCAGTAACGTCAGCTGTTCCCCTGCTGTGTGTGTGGCAATCCCTCCTACCTCCTCCAACCTCCTCCTCCTCCACCTCCTCCACCTGTCCCTGGGCTCCAACACCGCCAGTTGCCGTCCAGAAGTGCTGTACGCACAGTCAACAGTCCCTCCTCTGTTATTGGGGTTCAGTAACGTCAGCTGTTCCCCTGCTGTGTGTGTGGCAATCCCTCCTACCTCCTCCAACCTCCTCCTCCTCCACCTGTCCCTGGGCTCCAACAACGCCAGTTGCCGTCCAGAAGTGCTGTACGCACAGTCAACAGTCCCTCCTCTGTTATTGGGGTTCAGTAACGTCAGCTGTTCCCCTGCTGTGTGTGTGGCAATCCCTCCTACCTCCTCCAACCTCCTCCTCCTCCACCTGTCCCTGGGCTCCAACACCGCCAGTTGCCGTCCAGAAGTGCTGTACGCACAGTCAACAGTCCCTCCTCTGTTATTGGGGTTCAGTAACGTCAGCTGTTCCCCTGCTGTGTGTGTGGCAATCCCTCCTACCTCCTCCAACCTCCTCCAACCTCCTCCTCCTCCACCTGTCCCTGGGCTCCAACACCGCTAGTTGCCGTCCAGAAGTGCTGTACGCACAGAGCCAAACACCTCGCCAATGTGTTAGTGGGGTTCAGCACCGCCAGCTGTTCCCCTGCTGTGTATACGGCAACGTGTACTGCGACCGCCACGCAGGCACAACAAGTTAAATGTAAGGGAACCTGACCCCCCCCCCCCCCAGGCGTTTGTTACTGAAGGAGCCACCTTGTGCAGCAGTAATGATGCAAAGGGAAAAAGTGCCTCTTTTCGTGATGCTCCTTGCACATGCTGAACCAAACACTTATGAAATGTGTCCCCACACAGCGTTAAACCGTCCGGTAGGTGGAACTTTCCTTTGTCGTGTGACGCAGCACAGCCATCATTTTTACCCCCTTGGCGCCGTGCGCCCCCTCCTCAGCGTTGTTTGAATCTGTCCCGGAGCCTGCGCTGTTAGGTTAGCCCTTGGCCATGCACACATGTTGCGCTGCCCGTCTTCTGACCTCATTTGGTGTCAGGCTGGCTGCGCCTGTGCGGGTGCGCTGGCCGAGATCCCGCCTCACAGTGTCGTCTAATGTAATCCCACCGCGGGCCTGTGATCCGTGCCCGTGCGCAGTGCATATCCTCTCCTCTCACTCCCCTCCCTACGGCTTCTTCAGACTGTGCGATGTCAGCTGGTCCCTAATAGCATGCCACGGCCGTGACACCGCACAGTCTGAAAAAGCCGTAGGGAGGGGAGTGAGAGGAGAGGATATGCACTGCGCACGGGCACGGATCACAGGCCCGCGGTGGGATTACATTAGACGACACTGCGAGGCGGGATCTCGGCCAGCGCACCCGCACAGGCGCAGCCAGCCTGACACCAAATGAGGTCAGAAGACGGGCAGCGCAACATGTGTGCATGGCCAAGGGCTAACCTAACAGCGCAGGCTCCGGGACAGATTCAAACAACGCTGAGGAGGCGGCGCACGGCGCCAAGGGGGTAAAAATGATGGCTGTGCTGCGTCACACGACAAAGGAAAGTTCCACCTACCGGACGGTTTAACGCTGTGAGGAGACACATTTCATAAATGTTAGGTTCCGCATGTACAAGGACCATAATTAAAAGAGCTAAGTTTACCTTTTCCAGCATTAGTGCTGTACACAATGGCTCTTTCAGCTACAAACGCCTGGGGGGGGGGGGGTTAAAGGTTTCCTTTCAACTTGCTCGAGTGCAGGCTTCGGCCTACACTCCGCTCCCCCTGCTCCTCCTGCTGACCCTGGGCTCTAACACCGCCAGTTTTTGCCCAGATGTGCTAGCTGCACAGAGAAAAACACCAGCCAATGTGTCAGTGGGGTTCAGCACCGCCAGCTGTTCCCCTGCTGTGTAGCCGGCAACGTGTCCTGCGACCGCCACGCAGACACAAGAACTGAAATTGAAGGGAACCTGTCCCCCCTCCCCCAGGTGTTTCTATGTTTTACAGCTACCTTGAACAGCAGTAATGCTGCATGTGTTCAAGGTGGCTCAGAAACTTATTCTCCTTGCCCATGTTGAAGTGAACACGTCTAAAATGTGTCCTCTGTGACCATTAAAACGTCCCTCAGGTGTGATTTGACTTTGTATTGACACACGCAACAAGCTCCTTGGTAACGCTGCCCGTCTTCTGGCATCATTGTTTGGCTGGCTGCGCCTCTGCGGCCGCCCTGACCCACACAACAGCCCTCGTTGTCTTATTTAATGGGACTGCGAGGGTGTGATTGATGGGCAGGATCAGTGCATCAGTTCGCCTGTCCCTCCTCTCCTTCCGCCTTCTTCGGACTGTGCGGCTTCATGGCCGTGGCATGCGATAAGGGATCAGATGACGCCGCACAGTCTGAAGCGGGTGTAAGGACCCGAGTGTGAGAGGCCAACATATGTGCTGCGCCAGGCCCTGAATCCCAGCCCCGCAGTGTTTTAACAATGTTAAGACACTGCGGGGCTGGGATTCATGGGCATCGCGAACCGCACCGGCCGACATTACATGATGCCAGAAGATGGGCAGCGCTAACGGCGCTAGGCCAGGGGATAACACGACAGCGCAGACTCCTGTACAGCAAATAACAACGCTCGGGAGGCTGCACCCAGCACCAAGGTGGGATTCTTGACACCTGTGCTGCGTCTCATTACAAAGGGAACTCTCGCCTCCATTACACAGTTTGACTGTATAAAGGGCTGAATGTTATACGTGCTCCATTCAGCGTGTGCAAGGAGAAAAATTACAAGAGCAACCTTTGACTTGCGCAGCACTGCTGCTGCATAAGCTGTGGCTCTTCTACTTTGTAACCCCTGAGGGGGGGTTAAAGGTGACTTTTGAAATCGGTTCAATTAGGCTTCGGCCTACACTCTGCTCCACCTGCAGAGCCCGGGCTCCAACAACGCTAGTTGCTGTCCGGAAGTGCTGGCTGCACAGAGCCAAACACCTCGCCAATGTGTCAGTGGGGTCCAGCACCGCCAGCTGTTCCCCTGCTGTGTAGCCGGCAACGTGTCCTGCAAAAGCCACGCAGACACAACAGACCCAAAGCTGCCGCCAGTGCAGGCTTCGGCCTACACTCCCCTCCCCCTGCTCCTCCTCCTCCTGCTCCTCCTCCTGCTGACCCTGGGCTCTAACACACCGCCAGTTGGGGCCCAGATGTGCTAGCTGCACAGAGAAAAACACCTCGCCAATGTGTCAGTGGGGTCCAGCACCGCCAGCTGTTCCCCTGCTGTGCAGCCGGCAACGTGTCCTGCAAAAGCCACGCAGACACAAGAACTGAAATTGAAGGGAACCTGTCCCCCCTCCCCCAGGCGTTTTTACGTTATCCAGCCACCTTGTACAGCGGTAATGCTGCATGTGTGCAAGGTGGCTCAGAAACGTATTCTCCTCGCACATGTGGAACTGAAAACACGTCTGAAATGTGTCCTCTGTGTGACCATTTAACCGTCCCGGTGGTGTGACTTTCCTTTGTAATGACACGCTGCAACCCCCTTGGTAGCGCTGCCCGTCTTCTGGCATCATTGTTTGGCTGGCTGCGCCTCTGCGGCCGCCCTGACCCACACAACGCCCCTCGGTGTCTTATTTATTGGGACTGCGAGGGTGTGATTCATGGGCAGGATCAGTGCATCAGTTCGCCTGTCCCTCCTCTCCTTCCGCCTTCTTCGGACTGTGCGGCTTCATGGCCGTGGCATGCGATAAGGGATCAGATGACGCCGCACAGTCTGAAGCGGGTGTAAGGACCCGAGTGTGAGAGGCCAACATATGTGCTGCGCCAGGCCCTGAATCCCAGCCCCGCAGTGTTTTAACAATGTTAAGACACTGCGGGGCTGGGATTCATGGGCATCGCGAACCGCACCGGCCGACATTACATGATGCCAGAAGATGGGCAGCGCTAACGGCGCTAGGCCAGGGGATAACACGACAGCGCAGACTCCTGTACAGCAAATAACAACGCTCGGGAGGCTGCACCCAGCACCAAGGTGGGATTCTTGACACCTGTGCTGCGTCTCATTACAAAGGGAACTCTCGCCTCCATTACACAGTTTGACTGTATAAAGGGCTGAATGTTATACGTGTTCCATTCAGCGTGTGCAAGGAGAAAAATTACAAGAGCAACCTTTGACTTGCGCAGCACTGCTGCTGCATAAGCTGTGGCTCTTCTACTTTGTAACCCCTGAGGGGGGGTTAAAGGTGACTTTTGAAATCGGTTCAATTAGGCTTCGGCCTACACTCTGCTCCACCTGCAGAGCCCGGGCTCCAACAACGCTAGTTGCTGTCCGGAAGTGCTGGCTGCACAGAGCCAAACACCTCGCCAATGTGTCAGTGGGGTCCAGCACCGCCAGCTGTTCCCCTGCTGTGTAGCCGGCAACGTGTCCTGCAAAAGCCACGCAGACACAACAGACCCAAAGCTGCCGCCAGTGCAGGCTTCGGCCTACACTCCCCTCCCCCTGCTCCTCCTCCTCCTGCTCCTCCTCCTGCTGACCCTGGGCTCTAACACACCGCCAGTTGGGGCCCAGATGTGCTAGCTGCACAGAGAAAAACACCTCGCCAATGTGTCAGTGGGGTCCAGCACCGCCAGCTGTTCCCCTGCTGTGCAGCCGGCAACGTGTCCTGCAAAAGCCACGCAGACACAAGAACTGAAATTGAAGGGAACCTGTCCCCCCTCCCCCAGGCGTTTTTACGTTATCCAGCCACCTTGTACAGCGGTAATGCTGCATGTGTGCAAGGTGGCTCAGAAACGTATTCTCCTCGCACATGTGGAACTGAAAACACGTCTGAAATGTGTCCTCTGTGTGACCATTTAACCGTCCCGGTGGTGTGACTTTCCTTTGTAATGACACGCTGCAACCCCCTTGGTAGCGCTGCCCGTCTTCTGGCATCATTGTTTGGCTGGCTGCGCCTCTGCGGCCGCCCTGACCCACACAACGCCCCTCGGTGTCTTATTTATTGGGACTGCGAGGGTGTGATTCATGGGCAGGATCAGTGCATCAGTTCGCCTGTCCCTCCTCTCCTTCCGCCTTCTTCGGACTGTGCGGCTTCATGGCCGTGGCATGCGATAAGGGATCAGATGACGCCGCACAGTCTGAAGCGGGTGTAAGGACCCGAGTGTGAGAGGCCAACATATGTGCTGCGCCAGGCCCTGAATCCCAGCCCCGCAGTGTTTTAACAATGTTAAGACACTGCGGGGCTGGGATTCATGGGCATCGCGAACCGCACCGGCCGACATTACATGATGCCAGAAGATGGGCAGCGCTAACGGCGCTAGGCCAGGGGATAACACGACAGCGCAGACTCCTGTACAGCAAATAACAACGCTCGGGAGGCTGCACCCAGCACCAAGGTGGGATTCTTGACACCTGTGCTGCGTCTCATTACAAAGGGAACTCTCGCCTCCATTACACAGTTTGACTGTATAAAGGGCTGAATGTTATACGTGTTCCATTCAGCGTGTGCAAGGAGAAAAATTACAAGAGCAACCTTTGACTTGCGCAGCACTGCTGCTGCATAAGCTGTGGCTCTTCTACTTTGTAACCCCTGAGGGGGGGTTAAAGGTGACTTTTGAAATCGGTTCAATTAGGCTTCGGCCTACACTCTGCTCCACCTGCAGAGCCCGGGCTCCAACAACGCTAGTTGCTGTCCGGAAGTGCTGGCTGCACAGAGCCAAACACCTCGCCAATGTGTCAGTGGGGTCCAGCACCGCCAGCTGTTCCCCTGCTGTGTAGCCGGCAACGTGTCCTGCAAAAGCCACGCAGACACAACAGACCCAAAGCTGCCGCCAGTGCAGGCTTCGGCCTACACTCCCCTCCCCCTGCTCCTCCTCCTCCTGCTCCTCCTCCTGCTGACCCTGGGCTCTAACACACCGCCAGTTGGGGCCCAGATGTGCTAGCTGCACTGAGAAAAACACCTCGCCAATGTGTCAGTGGGGTCCAGCACCGCCAGCTGTTCCCCTGCTGTGCAGCCGGCATCGTGTCCTGCAAAAGCCACGCAGACACTTGCTCTTGTACCTTCTGCTCCCCATCCTGGTTCCAGTACCGTCAGCTGGTTCCGGGCAGAGCCTTTGGCTTAGGTGCCTCCCTTTGGTATCCGAGTTCCACCAACGTCAGGTGGTCCTTGGTAGTGCTTTCAGGCACGGGTACCTCCTGCTTAGTAACCGGGTTCCAGTAACGTCAGCTGGTCCTCGGTAGTTCCATTGGCTCTTGGACCTTCGGCTACCCATCCGGGTTCCAGCACCGTCAGCTGGTTCTCGGCAGTGTCTTTTGCTCTTGTACCTTCTGCTCCCCATCCTGGTTCCAGTACCGTCAGCTGGTTCCGGGCAGAGCCTTTGGCTTAGGTGCCTCCCTCTGGGTATCCGAGTTCCACCAACGTCAGGTGGTCCTTGGTAGTGCTTTCAGCACAGGTACCTCCTGCTTAGTAACCGGGTTCCAGTAACGTCAGCTGGTCCTCGGTAGTTCCATTGGCTCTTGGACCTTCGGGTAGCCATCCGAGTTCCAGTTCCATCAGCTGGTTCTCGGCATTTTCTCAGCCTTCTTGTACCTTCTGCTACATTTCCAAGTTCAAGAGACTAAACACAATGACCCCGAAGACCACCCCTAAGATGACGACGACACCAGAGACGACAACCACCGTGATGACGACGACCCTGGAGACGATGACCCCGAAGACCACCCCGATGACGACGACCCCGGAGACGACGACCCTGAAGACCACCCCGATGACGACGACCCCGGAGACGACGACCCTGGAGACGACGACGACCTGGAAGACCGAGAAGCAGAAGAACAAGAGGCTGCAGAACAAAGAGCAGAAGGACATTAAGCATAACACAAAATATCAGAGCAAAAAATATTATGTAAATTATAAGCAGAAGAAGACTAAGCAGTGTATGGGGGTGAGTCCGTTCCTCCTCGTGGTGCCCCTGGATAAAGCCTGATGCTGCAGGCCAAACTGAACGCGGACAAATGTAACTGTTTTGTGACAGGCAGAACGGAAGGTGTAATCTTCAAACTTTTATAGATAACAACTACGGGAATGCCTGTCACAAATAAGAATATGATGAAGAAGTTGAATATGATGAAGATAATAGTAAAATAAAAAGAATATGAACAATGTAACCCAAAAAATAATAGGTAGAAGATGAAGAAGAAGATGAATAAGGTGAAGAAGTTGATGTCAAAGAAGCTGATGATGAGGATAATTAAGAAGAAAGCGTGGGAGAAGTAAAAAAGAAGGTGAAGGGCGTGGAAGTAGTGAAACATCAATATCTGACATAAAAAAAAAAATAAAAAAATAGTCAAATTCTTTCTAACGCCGAACTTCATAAAAAAAAATAAAAAATCCTGCTATTCTATTACATTGGGCTAAACCTCTGTCCCTTTAATATCTCCGCCACGTCCCCCAATACATCCTACAATATTCTTAGTTGTTTTCCTTCATGTAGAATGAACCTACAAGTGTATAAAGGGTTTATTTTAATTCCGATATTTTCGTCCCATTGACTTGCATTGGGATCGGGTATCGGTATCGGATTGGATTCCGATACTGTGACGGTATCGGCCGATACTTTCCGATACCGATACTTTCCGATATCGGAAAGTATCGCTCAACACTAGTTATGGTACAGTCAACAAAGGATTTGGAGTTAAGAGTCTCAGCCTTATGCTTAGAAAATACATCTGACAAGTACTGGAAAGAAACAGCTGCAGGTAATGGAAGCAGACCAGAATTTCATTTAAAGTAGTTTTGGCAGAGCTTTGAAGAAATTTTGAAAACAAAATGATCTCCAAGTGATGAGCTGGTTGGATAACCAATCAGTAACTTTAGCATGTAGCTTTAACTATAGATGTTTCAAAAGCACTGGAGCATCCAAAAGTGTCAAAACTAATATAACAAATCTAAAATCTCAAATGTAAATTGTTCCAATATAAAACTCACCTTCTCACAGAATTTGAGTGCCATTTGCACAGATTTCTTTCAGTGGTATCAGCACTGAAATACAAGGAGCTTCAGTTTTCTGGCAACTGAGCGTCAATAAAGTTCTCTTAAGCTCCAGAGCCCAAAAATGCTTGTCCCGTTAAGTCAGAGATATTTTAGATAATAAACATGTATGTGTTAGGTGTCGAGTTCCTGCCTCTGCACAGGGAGTATCTCGAACCATCTCCGCTGCGGTCTCCCATTCTTCTCCAGCCACAGTGGAGTCTGCTCAGCGGAGACATCGGTCCCAGCGTCTTGCTCAGTCTCACTCAGTGCATAGGATTACTGCTGCTTTTCCAGCTTCTGCCATTGAAGTCAGTGCTGGGGATCGGCGAGCAGACGCTTTTGGGACTAAGTCCTGCTTTTCCCCTTCTGAGCATGCCCTGGGCAAGATCTCCCATTGGAGACCAAAAGTCACATGCTCAGATACTGCAGCAGATCCCATTGGTCCTCCAGGAAGGTCCTGAAGGTGCTCAACTTCTGTGGCAGCTTCCCATTGGTCCTTATGGGAAGGTCCTGTACATGCTGCAGCTATAAAAGGTTTGCATGACCGCACGGCCATGCGCTAGTGTACATTTGTATACGTGTGTGTGTTGAAGAGTGCAAGTCGTTCTTAAATATCCCCTCCCTTGTGTATGACTGCTCGCGAAAGGTGGATGCTTGCTGTCTAGCGCCCGACTAAGCTGTCAACATAAAGACACACGATACAGCGTCTATTGCTGTAGCCACCAGTGTGGCGCCGTGCGCTTATAGAGCGCTTTCCTATCCCAAGTCTGGGTGGTTAGTGGCGTCCGCCAAAGCGGCACAGCATGCACTCTTGTGATTAAGTTATATTTTTCTGTTACTTTGACATCCCAGTTGCGGTGTCGAGCACAAGTGGTCTGAAAGTACTCTAATCCTGTGTCTTGGGATAGAGTCCTGAGACTCCTTGCTTGCACTCTTGGTGCGGTACCGTGGCCCTGTGATGCAACAGGGTTTGCTTCCTTCACACAGGGTGAAGTTAACCCATGTGTGTATCCACATTGTACCGCCATATAGTCTGTCATTACTCAGCAGCAGGTTCCATCTCTGCACAGTGGACCCCGGGCTGCGAACGCACCTTATACCATCTCTCTTATAATTTGGTGCATTCCGCTAGCCCTAACATTACACTAGCGCCAGGGTCTGGCTAGTAATGACGGACAAACAGCAATCCTTGCTGTACATCCAGCAGCTGGAGGGTAGGTTGGCAGCTCTCGAGCGCACAACCTCAGCTGTGGATGTAACCGCAGTTGCTGTTCAGGCTGCTAGCGTGGCTGCAGCAACCTTGTCCACTGCCACCTCTGTTCTGACTCTATCTCGCCTCCCGCTGCCAGAAACATTTTCTGGTGATAGTAAGTCTTGTAGGGGTTTTGTGAGCCAGTGCTCTATTCATCTCGAGCTTCTGGCCACACGTTTCACCACAGAGCGGGCTAAGGTGGGATTTATTGTGTCTCTCCTGTCAGACAGGGCATTGGAGTGGGCTACGCCGCTGTGGGAGCGTGGCGATCATGTGGTGCAGAGTGCTTCGTTGTTCCTGAGCACTCTGAAACAGGTCTTTTTAGGACCTCGTGTCACCCATGATACGGCGCTCCAACTGTTGGCATTGACTCAGGGCTCATCCTTGGTCAGCCATTTTGCCGTCCACTTTCGCACCCTAGTTTCTGAGCTGGAGTGGTGGGATAAAGCCCTTATTCTGATATTTTGGAGGGGGCTGGCTGACCACGTGAAGGACGCTCTGGCCACTAGGGAGATTCCCACCACACTGGAGGAGTTAATAGCAGTGTCCACTCGTATTGACCTCCGTTTTCACGAGCGGAGGTTAGAGCGAGCCCAGTGTGAGCAGAGTTTTTGGCTTGCTCCCTCCTTCACAAAACCTTTGGAATCTCCAGTCCAGGCCTCTGAGTCACATGAAGCCATGGAAGTGTCACGATCAGGATCTAAGTCCTGGACCGCTCGTGCACTCCAGGTTTGTCATGTTTGCCAGCAGTCAGGACATCTTGCCACCAGATGTCCCCAGTGGTCGAGGTCGTCAGCGTCAGCATCTAGTGGTAGTAGGTGGAGGTACACTAGACACGGGGACGTTTGCCTCCAAATTGTCCTTTAAGGGTGACAATTACTATAGGCCCACTTTCCCACTCGGTAGAGCTCTGCGTGGATTCTGGGGTGGAGGGCAATTTTATGTCATCTGCCTTCGCCCAACGTCATTCAATTCCCCTGGTAATGTTAGCTCAAGCAGTGACCGTACGAGTGGTAAATGGGTCGACACTGCCCTCACAGATAACACACCAGACCATCCCTTTCACTCTGTCCCTGTCGCCATCTCATCAGGAGATTATATCTGTGCTCATCATTCCTGAGGGAATTGACAAGATCCTGCTAGGGATGCCTTGGCTACGGTACCATTCTCCTCATATTGAGTGGTCCACAGGCAGAATTTTGGGATGGAGTGAATCTTGTGGGGGTAGATGTCAGAGGGAATGTGTTCAGGTCGCTACTACTGAGGTACCCGCAGATCTATCCTCTCTCCCCAAGCAATATTGGCCCTATGCGGATGTGTTCTCCAAAAGAGCTGCGGAGACCCTTCCGTCTCACCGCCCCTATGACTGTCCTATTGACCTCTTGCCTGGTGCTGAGCCTCCCCGGGGTCGAGTCTATCCGTTATCTCTCCCGGAAATTGAGGCAATGTCACAGTACATCCAGGAAAATCTGGCAAGAGGATTCATTAGGAAGTCAGTGTCACCTGCAGGGGCTGGGTTCTTCTTCATGCAGAAGAAGAACGGGGAACTACGTCCATACATAGATTACAGGGGTCTTAATGCCATCACCGTTAAGAATAAGTATCCTTTGCCCCTGATATCTGAGCTCTTTGATAGGCTTTGGGGAGTAAAGGTATTTACAAAATTAGATCTGCGGGTTGCTTACAACCTGATTCGCATCCGTGAGGGGGACGAATGGAAGACGACTTTTAACACCAGGTATGGGCACTATGAATATCTGGTGATACCCTTCGGGCTCTGTTATGCCCCAGCCATTTTCCAAGACTTTGTGAATGACATCTTCCGGGATATGCTCGCCACCTCTGTCGTAGTCTATCTGGATGATATTCTCATCTACTCTCCAGATATTGACTCCCACCGGAGAGATGTTTGCAGAGTCTTCGACTTCTTACGGGCAAATTCCCTCTACGCAAAGTTGGAGAAATGTGTTTTTGAGCAGGAGTCCTTACCTTTCCTGGGCTATATCATCTCTGCCCAGGGATTGGCTATGGATCCTGCCAAACTGCAGGCTGTGATGGACTGGCAAGAACCCCATTCTCTTAAAGCGGTGCAGCGCTTTATGGGGTTCATTAATTACTATCGCCAGTTCATTCCACACTTCTCAACTTTGGTAGCTTCCTTGGTTGCCCTCCCTAAGAAGGGAGCAAATCCCAAATTGTGGTACGATGAGGTCTCCAAGGCTTTTCTCTCTATTAAGTCACACTTCGCTAGCGCTCCCATCCTACATCGCCTCGATGTAGATAAGCCATTTATAATGGAGTTGGATGCCTCTTCTGTTGTTGCTGGAGCAGTCCTTTTCCAAAAGGATGCTCAAGGTCGGAAGCATCCTTGCTTCTTCTTTTCTAAGATCTTCTCACCAGCAGAGAGGAATTATTCCATCGGGGACAGGGAGTTGCTAGCCATGAAGTTGGCCTTCTCGGAGTGGAGACATCTCTTGGAGGGAGCTCGTTTTCCCTTCCAAGTCTTCACAGATCACAAGAATTTGGTGTATCTGCAGACAGCCCAGCGGTTAAATTCTCGTCAGGCAAGATGGTCCTTGTTCTTCTCCCAGTTCCATTTCACCCTCCATTTTCTTTCCGGGGAGAAGAACATTCGTGCCGATGCTCTCTCTCGCTCCGTTGTATCATCTGAGGAGGAGGAAGAGGAGCCTCGGCTTATTGTCCCCACCGAGAGCCTGAGAACTGTGGCCCCAGTTTCGCTTGAGTCTGTGCCTCCGGGCAAGACTTTTGTACCATCCAATCTGCGTCCAGAGGTTCTCCCTTGGGCTCACTCGTCCAGGGTGGGTGGACATTTTGGGTGCAAAAGGACATCTGAGCTACTGGTGAGGACATATTGGTGGCCGCATATGGCTCGTGACATCGCAGACTATGTTCGGGCGTGTGTCTCTTGTGCCAAAAACAAGTCTCCTTGGCAACGGCCAGCTGGGTTGCTTTACCCCTGCCGGTGGCGGACAGGCCCTGGATAACTACTGGAACAATTTTATGTGGATGTATAAGGTTTTTGGCTTAATTAAGTAGTGCTATCTTTGTGGAAACAAAATCATTGCATTAAGGCATAAAAACATGATCGTGCACTGCCTACTCACACTCCAGGAGGCTCGGCATCACGCAGGTCATGGAGATGGAGACACCTGGGGCCCCACGTGATCCGACATCCACCGCCCCATAGACATCATCACTAGGGTTGAGCGACTTTTATTTTTATAGGATCGGGTCGGGTTTCACGAAACCCGACTTTCTCAAAAGTCGTGTCGAGTGAAATCGGCCGATCCTATAAAAAAGTCAGGGTCGGGGTCGGCCGAAACATGAAACCCAATGCAGTGCAATGGGATACTATGGTTCCCAGGGTCTGAAGGAGAGGAAACTCTCCTTCAGGCCCTGGGATCCATATTTAAGTGTAAAATAAAGAATTAAAATAAAAAATATTGATATACTCACCTCTCCGACGCAGCCTGGACATCGCCGCTGGTAACCGGCATCTTCCGTTCCTAAGAATGGTGCTTGAAAGACCTTTCAATGACGTCACGGCTTGTGATTGGTCGCGGCGGCCCACGTGACCGCTCAGCGACCAATCTCAAAGCTGTGACATAATTTTCAGGTCCTAAATTACTCATTCTAGGAATTTAGGACATGAGAATTACGTCACGGCTTTTGATTGGTCGCTGAGCAGTCACGTGGGCCGCCGCGACCAATCACAAGCCGTGACATCATCGAAAGGTCCTTCACGCGCTCATTCTTAAGAAGGAAGGCTGCCGGAAAGAAGCCGAGGGTGTTGTGAAATTGGATTCTGGGCTCCCCCGGTGGCCACTTGTGGAATTGTACTTGTGTGCATCATCCCCTCTGTTCACCTGCTCCTATCAGGATGTGGGAGTCGCTATATAACCTTGCTCCTCTGTCAGTTTCATGCCGGTCAACAATGTAATCAGAAGCCTTCTGTGCATGTTCCTGCTACTAGACAACTCCTAGCTAAGTTGGACTTTTGTCCTTGTGTGTTTTTGCATTTTGTTCCTGTTCACAGCTGCTGTTTCGTTACTGTGTCTGGAAAGCTCTTGTGATCGGAAATTGCCACTCTGGTGTTATGAGTTAATGCTAGAGTCTTAAAGTAATTTCTGGATGGTGTTTTGATAGGGTTTTCTGCTGACCATGAAAGTGCCCTTTCTGTCTTCATGCTATCTAGAAAGCGGACCTCGATTTTGCTAAACCTATTTTCATACTACGTTTGTCATTTCATCTAAAATCACCGCCAATATATGTGGGGGCCTCTGTCTGCCTTTTGGGAAAATTTCTCTAGAGGTGAGCCAGGACTGTCTTTTCCTCTGCTAGGATTAGGTAGTTCTCCGGCTGGCGCTGGGCATCTAGGGATAAGAAACGTAGGCATGCTACCCGGCCACTTCTAGTTGTGCGGCAGGTTTAGTTCATGGTCAGTATAGTTTCCATCTTCCAAGAGCTAGTTCTCATATATGCTGGGCTATGTTCTCTCGCCATTGAGAATCATGACAGTTTGACCGGCCCAAAAAAGGGTTAAATTACTGGCTGAGAAAGGAGAGAAAAAAGAAGTCTGCTACAATTTTTTTTTTTTTTTCCCTCTAGTTCTGAGTGTGCTCTTAATTGAATCACTTGCTAGTTTGCCTATGCTGCAGCCTTCCTCTCTTTCTCTCCTTCTAATCCTTGAATGGCTCTGTGTTCACCTGTTTCAAATGGATCTTCAGAGTGTAGCTACAGGTTTGAATAATCTCGCCACAAAGGTACAAAATTTGCAAGATTTTGTTGTTCATGCACCTATGTCTGAGCCTAGAATTCCTTTGCCTGAATTCTTCTCGGGGAATAGATCTCACTTTCAAAATTTTAAAAATAATTGCAAATTGTTTTTGTCCCTGAAGTCTCGCTCTGCCGGAGACCCTGCACAGCAGGTCAGGATTGTAATTTCCTTGCTCCGGGGCGACCCTCAGGACTGGGCTTTTGCATTGGCACCAGGGGATCCTGCGTTGCTCAATGTGGATGCGTTTTTTCTGGCTTTGGGGTTGCTTTATGAGGAACCTCATTTAGAGCTTCAGGCGGAAAAGGCCTTGATGTCCTTGTCTCAGGGGCAAGATGAAGCTGAAATATACTGCCAAAAATTCCGCAAATGGTCTGTGCTTACTCAGTGGAATGAGTGCGCCCTGGCGGCGATTTTCAGAGAAGGTCTCTCTGATGCCATTAAGGATGTTATGGTGGGGTTCCCTGTGCCTGCGAGTCTGAATGAGTCCATGACGATGGCTATCCAGATCGATAGGCGTCTGTGGGAGCGCAAACCTGTGCACCATTTGGCGGTGTCTACTGAAAAAACGCCAGAAAATATGCAATGTGATAGAATTCTGTCCAGAAGCGAGCGGCAGAATTTTAGACGAAAAAATGGGTTGTGCTTCTATTGTGGTGATTCAACTCATGTTATATCAGCATGCTTTAAGCGTACTAAGAAGCCTGACAAGTCTGTTTCAATTAGCACTTTACAGTCTAAGTTTATTCTATCTGTGACCCTGATTTGTTCTTTGTCATCTATTACCGCGGACGCCTATGTCGACTCTGGCGCTGCTTTGAGTCTTATGGATTGGTCCTTTGCCAAACGCTGTGGGTATGATTTGGAGCCATTGGAGGCTCCGATACCTCTGAAAGGGATTGACTCCACCCCATTGGCTAGTAATAAACCACAATACTGGACACAAGTGACTATGCGTGTTAATCCGGATCACCAGGAGGTTATTCGCTTTCTGGTGCTGTATAATCTACATGATGTTTTGGTGCTGGGATTGCCATGGCTGCAATCTCATAACCCAGTCCTCGACTGGAGAGCTATGTCTGTGTTAAGCTGGGGATGTAAGGGAACTCATGGGGACGTACCTTTGGTTTCCATTTCATCATCTATTCCCTCTGAGATTCCTGAATTCTTGTCTGACTTTCGTGACGTTTTTGAAGAACCCAAGGTTGGTTCATTACCTCCGCACCGGGAGTGCGATTGTGCCATAGACTTGATCCCGGGTAGTAAATACCCTAAGGGTCGTTTATTTAATCTGTCTGTGCCTGAACACGCGGCTATGCGAGAATATATAAAGGAGTCCTTGGAAAAGGGACATATTCGTCCTTCGTCATCTCCCTTAGGAGCCGTTTTTTTCTTTGTGTCTAAGAGAGACGGCTCTTTGAGGCCGTGTATTGATTATCGACTTTTGAATAAAATCACGGTTAAATATCAATATCCGTTACCACTGCTTACTGATTTGTTTGCTCGTATAAAGGGGGCCAAGTGGTTCTCTAAGATTGATCTCCGTGGGGCGTATAATTTGGTGCGAATCAAGCAGGGGGATGAGTGGAAAATCGCATTTAATACGCCCGAGGGCCATTTTGAGTATTTGGTGATGCCTTTTGGTCTTTCAAATGCCCCTTCAGTCTTCCAGTCCTTTATGCATGACATTTTCCGCGATTATTTGGATAAATTTATGATTGTGTATCTGGATGATATTCTGATTTTTTCGGATGACTGGGACTCTCATGTCCAGCAGGTCAGGAGGGTTTTTCAGGTTTTGCGGTCTAATTCCTTGTGTGTGAAGGGTTCTAAGTGTGTTTTTGGGGTTCAAAAGATTTCCTTCTTGGGATACATTTTTTCCCCCTCTTCCATCGAGATGGATCCTGTCAAGGTTCAGGCTATTGGTGATTGGACGCAACCCTCTTCTCTTAAGAGTCTTCAGAAATTTTTGGGCTTTGCTAACTTTTATCGTCGATTTATTGCTGGTTTTTCTGATGTTGTAAAACCATTGACTGATTTGACTAAGAAGGGTGCTGATGTTGCTGATTGGTCCCCTGATGCTGTGGAGGCCTTTCGGGAGCTCAAGCGCCGCTTTTCTTCCGCCCCAGTGTTGCGTCAGCCTGATGTTGCTCTTCCTTTTCAGGTTGAGGTCGACGCTTCTGAAATCGGAGCTGGGGCGGTGTTGTCGCAGAGAAGTTCCGACTGCTCCGTGATGAGACCTTGTGCCTTTTTTTCCCGTAAATTTTCGCCCGCCGAGCGGAATTATGATATTGGGAATCGGGAGCTTTTGGCCATGAAGTGGGCTTTTGAGGAGTGGCGTCACTGGCTTGAGGGGGCCAGACATCAGGTGGTGGTATTGACTGACCACAAAAATTTAATTTACCTTGAGTCTGCCAGGCGCCTGAATCCTAGACAGGCGCGCTGGTCGTTGTTTTTCTCTCGGTTTAATTTTGTGGTGTCTTACCTACCGGGTTCTAAGAATGTTAAGGCGGATGCCCTTTCTAGGAGTTTTGAGCCTGACTCCCCTGGTAATTCTGAGCCCACAGGTATCCTTAAAGATGGAGTGATATTGTCTGCCGTTTCTCCAGACCTGCGGCGGGCCTTGCAGGAGTTTCAGGCGGATAGACCTGATCGTTGCCCACCTGGTAGACTGTTTGTTCCTGATGATTGGACCAGTAGAGTCATCTCTGAGGTTCATTCTTCTGCGTTGGCAGGTCATCCTGGAATCTTTGGTACCAGGGATTTGGTGGCAAGGTCCTTCTGGTGGCCTTCCCTGTCACGAGATGTGCGAGGCTTTGTGCAGTCTTGTGACGTTTGTGCTCGGGCCAAGCCTTGTTGTTCTCGGGCTAGTGGATTGTTGTTACCCTTGCCTATCCCGAAGAGGCCTTGGACGCACATCTCGATGGATTTTATTTCGGATCTGCCTGTTTCTCAGAAGATGTCTGTCATCTGGGTGGTGTGTGACCGTTTCTCTAAGATGGTCCATCTGGTTCCCTTGCCTAAGTTGCCTTCTTCTTCCGAGTTGGTTCCTCTGTTTTTTCAAAATGTTGTTCGTTTGCATGGTATTCCGGAGAATATCGTTTCTGACAGAGGGACCCAATTCGTGTCTAGATTTTGGCGGGCATTCTGTGCTAGGATGGGCATAGATTTGTCTTTTTCGTCTGCTTTCCATCCTCAGACTAATGGCCAGACCGAGCGGACTAATCAGACCTTGGAGACATATTTGAGGTGTTTTGTGTCTGCGGATCAGGATGATTGGGTTGCTTTTTTGCCTTTGGCGGAGTTCGCCCTCAATAATCGGGCCAGCTCTGCCACCTTGGTGTCCCCGTTTTTCTGTAATTCGGGGTTTCATCCTCGATTTTCCTCCGGTCAAGTGGAATCTTCGGATTGTCCTGGAGTGGATGCTGTGGTGGAGAGGTTGCATCAGATTTGGGGGCAGGTGGTGGACAATTTGAAGTTGTCCCAGGAGAAGACTCAGCTTTTTGCCAACCGCCGGCGTCGGGTTGGTCCTCGGCTTTGTGTCGGGGACTTGGTGTGGTTGTCTTCTCGTTTTGTCCCTATGAGGGTTTCTTCTCCTAAGTTTAAGCCTCGGTTCATCGGCCCGTACAAGATATTGGAGATTCTTAACCCTGTGTCCTTCCGTTTGGACCTCCCTGCATCCTTTTCGATTCATAATGTTTTTCATCGGTCATTGTTGCGCAGGTATGAGGTACCGACTGTGCCTTCCGTTGAGCCTCCTGCTCCGGTGTTGGTTGAGGGTGAGTTGGAGTACGTTGTGGAAAAGATCTTAGACTCTCGTGTTTCCAGACGGAAACTCCAGTATCTGGTCAAATGGAAGGGATACGGTCAGGAGGATAATTCTTGGGTCACTGCCTCTGATGTTCATGCCTCCGATCTTGTCCGTGCCTTTCATAGGGCTCATCCTGATCGCCCTGGTGGTTCTGGTGAGGGTTCGGTGCCCCCTCCTTGAGGGGGGGGTACTGTTGTGAAATTGGATTCTGGGCTCCCCCGGTGGCCACTTGTGGAATTGTACTTGTGTGCATCATCCCCTCTGTTCACCTGCTCCTATCAGGATGTGGGAGTCGCTATATAACCTTGCTCCTCTGTCAGTTTCATGCCGGTCAACAATGTAATCAGAAGCCTTCTGTGCATGTTCCTGCTACTAGACAACTCCTAGCTAAGTTGGACTTTTGTCCTTGTGTGTTTTTGCATTTTGTTCCTGTTCACAGCTGCTGTTTCGTTACTGTGTCTGGAAAGCTCTTGTGATCGGAAATTGCCACTCTGGTGTTATGAGTTAATGCTAGAGTCTTAAAGTAATTTCTGGATGGTGTTTTGATAGGGTTTTCTGCTGACCATGAAAGTGCCCTTTCTGTCTTCATGCTATCTAGAAAGCGGACCTCGATTTTGCTAAACCTATTTTCATACTACGTTTGTCATTTCATCTAAAATCACCGCCAATATATGTGGGGGCCTCTGTCTGCCTTTTGGGAAAATTTCTCTAGAGGTGAGCCAGGACTGTCTTTTCCTCTGCTAGGATTAGGTAGTTCTCCGGCTGGCGCTGGGCATCTAGGGATAAGAAACGTAGGCATGCTACCCGGCCACTTCTAGTTATGCGGCAGGTTTAGTTCATGGTCAGTATAGTTTCCATCTTCCAAGAGCTAGTTCTCATATATGCTGGGCTATGTTCTCTCGCCATTGAGAATCATGACACGAGGGTGAGTATATTCCTATTAGGCATATACTCACCCTCGGACGCGCCCTGCTTCTTTCCGGCAGCCTTCCTTCTTAAGAATGAGCACGTGAAGGACCTTTCGATGACGTCACGACTTGTGATTGGTCACGGCGGCCCACGTGACCGCTCAGCGACCAATCAAAAGCCGTGACGTAATTCTCATGTCCTAAATTCCTAGAATGAGGAATTTAGGACCTGAAAATTACATCACGGCTTTGTGATTGGTTGCTGAGCGGTCACGTGGGCGGCCGCGACCAATCACAAGCCGTGACGTCATCGAAAGGTCTTTCAAGCGCCATTCTTAGGAACGGAAGATGCCGGTTACCAGCGGCGATGTCCAGGCTGCGTCGGAGAGGCTTAGTAACCCGATGTTTACCCTGGTTACCAGTGAAGACATCGCTGGATCGGTGTCACACACACCGATTCAGCGATGTCAGCGGGACCTCAACGACCAAAAAAAGGTCCAGGCCATTCCGACACGACCAGCGATCTCGCAGCAGGGGCCTGGTCGCTGGTACGTGTCACACATAGCGAGATCGCTACTGAGGTCGCTGTTGCGTCACAAAACTAGTGACTCAGCAGCGATCTCGCTAGCGATCTCGCTATGTGAGACGGGGTCTTTACACGTGTTCGTGTATGCGAACCTTCAATTGGCGGGATGTTAAACCAACATAGATTAAACCACATGGACATGTGGCATAATATATGACGAAATGTGTGGTGCACGTAATTGACTTCTTAATTTTAAATGTTTTGCAGCCTCTAGAGTCCAAAAATGTATTAACCCAGTCTACAGTACACTAGGGCACGCAACACAACGACCACATGGAAAACATCCTCCACGGGGGGCCAGCTTGTCTAGAAAGGTGATGAGAGATGACCGGCAAGCTGTTCTAGCTCTATTATAAGCTTTCTTAATGGATCGCCTGCTGTACCCCCTGTTCAAAAACCACATTTTTAATTCATTAGCCTGTTACTCAAAATCTGACTCTGATGAACAAATCCTATCGGTACGGCTCCAATCACATGTGCTGGATGGCAAGAAGAAGCATGTAAAAGAGAATTTGTCACCGTAGGCTTCCGAAAGATATTAGTCTGTACCATGCCAGTAAAGTCTTTCCTCACCATAACATCCAAGAATTTGACTTTCTCAGTATCACATTTGTATATCAGGTTGATATTAAGGTCATTGTCATTCAAACCATCCAAAAAATAGAAAGTTCAGAGGGGGGACCCTGCCAGATCAAGAATATGTCATCAATGTAACGGGTCTAAAGTAGAACCCGATCCATTGATGCCCATTGATCTGACAGGAAGAGGTCCCATTCCCGCAGCCCCAGGAACAGATTAGCATAGGAGGGCGCGAAGGCCACTCCCATGGCTGTACCCTGGAGCTGTAGGAAGAAGGACCCCTTAAATACAAAAAAATTATGGGTTAATGCAAACTCAAGTAATTCAAGAATCACATTTCTAAATTCAGGGCAGAACCGGATAGGAAGGAAAAATCGTACTGCCTTCAAACCATCCTGGTGTTTGATGCTTGTATAAAGTGATTCAACATCCACTGTAGTCAGGATGGTATCACTATCTAAATACAGGCAGTCAACCTTTCTGAGGAGCTCCCCAGTGTCTTTAAGAACAGAGGGTAGATTTGAACAAGAATGGGTTGCATAACTGATAAAACAATTAATTTTAAAATGTATCAGAAAATTGTAAAAGCAAATGTCAGAACATTTGTTTATAAGCTTAATCTCAAGAGAATATACAATCTGCAGCAAAACAATCGCAAGCACATAGGTTACTTTGCAGAAGAATGTTTAAAGTAAAATTTTTGGAATGGCCAAGTCAAAGTCGTCCACTTAAAGGGAACCTGTCACCACGTTTTTGGAAGATGGGATAAAAATAGCATTAAATAGGGGCAGAGGTGGGCGTTACATTAGTGTGTTTGTTATGCGTTTATTACCCACCTAAGTTGCCGAAATACCTTTGCAAAGTCTCCGTTTTCGCCTGTCAATCAGGCTGGTCTGGTCAAAAGGGCGTTGTCTTCCCCCAGATTTTGCGTAGTTTTCCGTTGGTGGCGTAGTGGTGTGCGCATGCCCAAGGTCCCGAATCCTCTGCCAGGGGATTTAAAAGAGCGCGCTGTTCGTGATTTCATTGGTGATCGGTGGGCGCGGCCATCTTCCTTTGGCCGCGCGTGCGCAGAAGCGGCGCTCTGCTGGCCGCGGCTTCAGGAAAATGGCCGCCGCGATCTCCATCTGGGCACGCGCGGCATCCCGCGGCCATTTTCCTGAAGCCGCAGCCAGCAGAGCGCCGCTTCTGCGCACGCGCGGCCAAAGGAAGATGGCCGCGCCCACCGATCACCAATGAAATAACGAACAGCGCGCTCTTTTAAATCCCCTGGCAGAGGATTCGGGACCTTGGGCATGCGCACACCACTACGCCACCAACGGAAAACTACGCAAAATCTGGGGGAAGACAACGCCCTTTTGACCAGACCAGCCTGATTGACAGGCGAAAACGGAGACTTTGCAAAGGTATTTCGGCAACTTAGGTGGGTAATAAACGCATAACAAACACACTAATGTAACGCCCACCTCTGCCCCTATTTAACGCTATTTTTATCCCATCCTCCAAAAACGTGGTGACAGGTTCCCTTTAAATGGATCAAAATGTTGTGGAATGACTTGATCAGTTCATGGGAGAAAATCCACCAACCAAACAGAATTTCAGCTGCTTTGTAAGGAGGAAGGGTCTAAAGTTCCTCCAAGTCAATATGCAGGAGAAATGCACAACTATAGGAAACATTCAGATGCAGTAATTGCTCCTGAACGGGGTCATAAAAAATACTGAAGGCAAAGATTTAGGTTTTTTTACACTCACAATTATTGATATTAAATCATTTTTTTGCATTAAACAAAAGTGACAAATAGGGTTGAGCGACTTTTATTTTTATAGGATCGGGTCGGGTTTCATGAAACCCGACTTTCTCAAAAGTCGGGTCGAGTGAAATCGGCCGATCCTATAAAAAAGTCGGGGTCAGGGTCGTCCGAAACACGAAACCCAATGCAGTGCAATGGGATACTATGGTTCCCAGGGTCTGAAGGAGAGGAAACTCTCCTTCAGGCCCTGGGATCCATATTTAAGTGTAAAATAAAGAATTAAAATAAAAAATATTGATATACTCACCTCTCCGACGCAGCCTGGACATCGCCGCTGGTAACCGGCATCTTCCGTTCCTAAGAATGGCGCTTGAAAGACCTTTCGATGACGTCACGGCTTGTGATTGGTCGCAGCGGCCCACGTGACTGCTCAGCGACCAATCACAAAGCCGTGACGTAATTTTCAGGTCCTAAATTCCTCATTCTAGGAATTTAGAACATGAGAATTACGTCACGGCTTTTGATTGGTCGCTGAGCGGTCACGTGGGCCGCCGCGACCAATCACAAGCCGTGACGTCATCGAAAGGTCCTTCACGCGCTGATTCTTAAGAAGGAAGGCTGCCGGAAAGAAGCCGAGGGTGAGTATATTCCTATTAGGTATATACTCACCCTCGGACGTGCCCTGCTTCTTTCCGGCAGCCTTCCTTCTTAAGAATGAGCGCGTGAAGGACCTTTCGATGACGTCACGGCTGGTGATTGGTCACGTGGGCGGCCGCGACCAATCACAAGCCGTGACGTCATTGAAAGGTCTTTCAAGCGCCATTCTTAGGAACGGAAGATGCCAGTTACCAGCGACGATGTCCAGGCTGCGTCGGAGAGGTGAGTATATCAATATTTTTTATTTTAATTCTTTATTTTACACTTAAATGTGGATTCCGATACCGATTTCCGATATCGCAAACATATCGGAACTCGGTATCGGAATTCCGATACCAGATTAAGAAGATCGCCGACCTCATGGCCGACCCCACACAGGGGTCGGGTCGGGTTTCATGAAACCCGACTTTGCCAAAAGTCGGCGACTTCTGAAAATGGCCGACCCGTTTCGCTCAACCCTAGTGACAAAGTCTATTTTTTTACCCATTTTTACACTAAGTTCTCTTTTTTTACTTTTAGTGCTAGAATGAAAATTTGATGTTATTTCTTCATTTCTAAATTTGAAAAAAACTATTAAAAAATTTGAAGGGTTCACAAACTTTCAAGAGCCAATACTAATATCCAAAAGTAACATTTATGCAGTTTACTACCACTTTATTTTTCAATAATACATTAATTTTGTCAAGAAAAGAGGGGTAGCATGTTTATTGAAAACTATTAAAACATATAATGATAATAATAATAATAATAAAAATTTTATTTATATAGTGCCGACATATTCCTCAGCACTTTACATTTTAGAGAGGACTTGTACAGACAATAAAAGACATTGCAGTATAACAATAATCACATAAATCCACAGAGGAATGAGGGCCCTGCTCTCAAGCTTACAATCTATGAGTAAATAGGGGAGACATGAAAGATGGGTGGTAACAATTGCTTTCAAAGTTCTGATGAGCCATATTGTAAGAAATCGGGTGTCCATGTAATGCTGCATGAACCAGTTTTCAACCAGAATATGTAAAAGTACAGGCTATTAAATGCATAAAGCATGTGAGAACATGATACGAGTATCTTGGTTATGGTGAACGTTTTGAATGGGCAACACAGGGATAGTTAAATAAATATGTTATGGCGGTAGACCAGCCTGAAGAAATGCTTTATTAGGGCACGCTTAAAACTGTGGGTAATGGGGATTAATCAAATTATCCTGGGTAGTGCATTCCAAAGAATTGGCGCAGCGTGTGAGAAGTTTTGGAGACGGGAGAGGGAGGTTCTGATTATTGAGGATGTTAACCTCATGTCATTTGCAGAATGGAGGGTGTGGGTAGTGTGTTAGACAGAGATAAGGAACAGATGTAAGGTGGTGCTGAACTGTGGAGTGCTTTGTGGGTGAGAGTGATAAATTTATATTGAATTCTGGAGTGGATAGGTAACCAGTGTAATGACTTTCACAAGGTAGAGGCATCAGTGTAATGGTTGGTGAGGAAAATGATCCTGGCTGCAGCATTCAAGACAGATTGGATGGGGGATAGTTTGGTAAGAAGGAGACCGATTGGTAGAGAGTTACAATAGTCCAGACAAGAATGAATAAGAACAACAGTAAGAGTTTTTACAGAGTCAAAAGCAAAAAAAGGTTGAATTCTAGAAATGTTTTTGAGGTGCAGATGACAAGAGTGAGCTAGTGATCAGATGTGGGGGGTGAATGAAAGCTCTGAATCAAATATGACCCCAAGGCAGCGGGCATGTTGCTGGGGAGTAAAGGTGGAATCGCACTTGGAAATGGCAATGTTGGGCAAAGGTAAATCAGTAGAGGGAGGAAACACAAGGAGTTCAGTTTTTGACAGGTTCAGATAGAGGGAGGACATGATATTGGAGATGGTGATAAGACAATCATTGGTGTTTTGTAGTAATGCAAGCGTGATGTCAAGAGTAGAGGTGTATAATTGGGTGTCATCAGCAAAGAAATGGTACTGGATACCAAATCTGACTGTTTGTCCAATAGGGGCAGTATACAAGAAGAGGAGGGGGCCTAAGACTGATCCTTGAGAAACCCTAACAGTAAAGGGAAGATGAGAGGAGGAGGAGCCAGCAAAAGATACAGTAAAGGAGTGGTCTGAGAGGTAGGAGGAGAACCAGGAGAGAATGGTGTCCTTGAGGCCAATGGAGCAGAGCATAGAGAGGAGGAGCTGATGATCCACTGCGTAAAATGCTGCAGCTATTAGTAGATCATTAGAGATTTTAGTGATGGCAATTTCAGTTGAGAGTAAAGGGCGGAAACCAGATTGAAGAGGGTCAAGAAGAGAGTTATCTGAGAGATAGCACACAGGAGTGGATCAAGAGTTCCAAGAGTTTAGAGATGAAGGGAAGATTAGTGACATGTCTATAGTTAGCAGCACAATTTTGGTCGAGGGATGGTTTTTTAAGTAATGGATGTCTGATGGCATGCTTAAATAAAGAGGGAAAGATACTGGATAGAGAAAGAGAGGTTGAATATTTTTGTTAAGTGAGTCGTGACAGCAGGGGAGAGGGACTGGAGGAGATGTGACGGAATAGGGTCACTGGTTCAGGTAGTAGGGCGATAGAATACAAGGAGCCTGAGCACTTCTTCTTCTGTGACTGGTTCAAAGTCAGAGAGTGAGCGAGATGCAGTGGGGAAGAGAGGACAGTGCATGGTATGAGGGAATTGGGAGAAAAATTTCCTGTCGGATATGGTCACTTTTTTCTTTGAAATAATTGGCCAGATCGTCAGCGCGGAGATTCATGGTTGGGGCCTGCACTCTTTTGTTGAGTAGGTAATGAAATGAGTTAAAGAGCCATTTGAGATTATTGGATAGTGAGGTGATGAGGGTGTTGAAAAAGGTTTGTTTGGAGAGGTGAAGGGCAAAGTTGCATGTTTTAAGCATAAACTTATAGTGGATGAAATCTTCTGGTAGATTGGATTTTCTCCACAGATGTTCGACGCACCTGGAGGACCGCTGTAGGAAATGTGTTTGCAGCATGTGCCAGGGTTGTCGCTGTATATGCCAAGTTGTTCTATGTATAGGAGGTGCAGCTTTATCTAGGGCACTTTGCAGGGTTCCGTTATAATGTTTCAATGCAGAGTCAACACATGAGATGGAGGAGATGGGGGCCAATGATGACTGCAAATTCTTCCCAAGTTTCTGGGTGTTAATGGCACGTATATTTCTATAAGTGTGGAAAGTGGGGGTGTCCTGAGTGGGATGACAGTTCTTGACAAAGAATAAAAGAAGGTTGTGGTCAGAGAGTTGGAGAGCCGATAGTAGATTAGTTCAAGGGAGTTTCCGTCTTCATGCGTAGGAGAGTTAGTAAGCTGCGAAAGGCCAAAGGAGGAGGTTAGAGACAAAAGATGAGTGTCAGATGGTGAGAGGGGAAAAACAATGGGGATGTTAAAGTCTCCCATGATGAGGGATGTCACAGGAGAGAAAATGTGGAAGCCAGATGGCAAAGTATTCCAGGAACTGACGGAAGGGGCCTAGAGGAGAATACACAACTGCCACTCACATGGAGAAGGGGAAGTAGTCTGACAGCATGGACCTCAAAAGAAGGGAAGATAAGTGAGGGAATGTGGGAGATAAACTGAAAGGTACATTTGGGTGATAGGAGCAGACCAAAGCCTCCACCTGGTCTGCTGTCCAATCTTGGGGTATGAGAGAAATGTAGTCCATCATTTGAAAGAACAACAGCAGTGGTGGTGTCTGACTGCTGGATCCAGATTTCAATAAGAGCTAGAAGGTTAAGAGAATCAGAAAGGAAGAAGTCATGGAGTTTATTAAATACTGAAGGGGGATTCCAAAAGGCACAATTAAAAGAGACAGAAGACACCCAGGTAATATTAATGTGATTAGAGGGGTTTCTGAGTGTAATAGGTGAGGGGTTCAACTTACTAAAACATGAGAGGCCAGGGTTGGGAGAGACATCTCCTGAGACTAGGAGAAGGAGGATAGCAAAAGTGAGCAAATGGTTAAGTGATTTTTGAGAGCGTCTCTTGTGTTGAATGGTAGGACTGAATGAATCTGTACAGTTTAGCAATGTAAAAAGAGAGTGAATGCTGTACATAGGAGAGAAAAGGACAGATGGGCTGATAGAGATCTAGTGTAGAGAGTTAGTGCAAGGACGGTGGATGTGAGTGAATTCAGCAGCCATTATATAAATTATACACATGCATATGGTGAATATTTGTTGAAATCCAAATGTTCTGGGAATAGGTTTATTTAAATGTCTTACCTATCTCCTGCCCTCTCTAACTGCTATGTACTTTACTTTTATTATGTATTTACAATTCCTTTTACGTTCAAATATTACATATTTACATGTTACATAATCTACATATTTTCAAAAGTTTTGTCACATTTTAATTATATATTTTTATATTGATATTTATGTTTCTTCTGATATTCATTCTTTTTTGCATTATTCATGACAGCACATTATTGCTGATAACTAGTGTTGAGCATTCCGATACCGCAAGTATCGGGTATCGGCCGATACTTGCGGTATCGGAATTCCGATACCGAGTTCCGATATTTTTGTGATATCGGAAATCGGAATCGGAAGTTCCCAGTGTATGGTTCCCAGGGTCTGGAGGAGAGGAGACTCTCCTTCAGGCTCTGGGATCCATATTCATGTAAAAATAAAGAATTAAAATAAAAAATATGGATATACTCACTCGTCCGGCGGCCCCTGGACCTTACCGATGTAACCGGGAGCCTCCGTTCCTAAGAATGAGGAGTTTAGGACCTGCGATGATGTCGCGGCTTGTGATTGGTCGCGTGAGTGGTCACATGAGCGGTCACGCGACCAATCACAAGCCGCGACGTCATCGCAGGTCTTTCACTCGCTCATTCTTAGGAACGGTGGCTGCCGGTTACAGCGGTTACTACCAGGGCGCGTCAGAGGGTGAGTATATCCCTATTTTTTATTTTTATTCTTTATTTTACACATTAATATGGATCCCAGGGCCGTAAGAAGAGTTTCCTCTGTTTCCAGGATACCTTCCGATACTTGTGTCCCATTGACTTGTATTGGTATCGGGTATCGGTATCGGCGATATCCGATATTTTTCGGATATCGGCCGATACCATCCGATACCGATACTTTCAAATATCGGAAGGTATCGCTCAACACTACTGATAACCACTAATTTTATAGACACTCCTTTTCGAGGATTTCTCTGCTTATTATTTGCTTTTCACTTTAATTCATATACAATTATAAGTTAACTAACATACCTTTTACCCCACTTTTTAAATTATGCCGACTTAATACATTCATTTTTCCTCCTGATATGCACCCTATAAAATGTACCTATGTCATTCTCATCCCTCTGTTCTTAGTTTAATGCTGTCTTGGTGGTACGCATGCTGGCAGCACATAGGGATTCCCTTGTTTGCGATCTACATGCTTTGGTCACACCTTCCCCAGCCTCCTTTAGAAGCCGGTTTTACTGTGTCACCATTCGCTTGACTGCTACTTGAGAATCTCCTACTGGATGTGCATTATCAAGTTAGCTCATACGCCATATAAACCCGGCAACAGCTGACATCATAGTACAGTGATTTCCATTCGACAAGCTGGGTAATTAAATCGGCATGCTCCCTGCTTTGACCTGCCCCCGAAAGAAGCTGGGTGAAAGATGCGCGTCAGGGCCGGAGGCAGGAGTTCCTTTTCATTGTTTATTGCAGCCTACCACACAGGTACATTATCATTCACATTTGGTTGTTCCCTGGTACTCTATATCTAAACTTAGCATCCATGCACAAACAAGCCATTAGGGAAGGAGCACATTTTTGATTCATGTTGCTTGATTTTTTTTGTAAACACCTGCACTTTACTTCATGCAAAATGTTGCCATCTAGTGTAGTTTTTTTATACAACTGATGACTATTTTTTAATCTAGCTGCATATACCTGCTTAAGATAGCATGTACTTTGCTGTTACCAGGATAAATTTTCCATCAGTTTTATAAATATATTTATTGCACCTTGCAGCAAAATTATCATTGTTTGAGCTCCTTTTTCCCCTCCACATTCATTTCAGCACCTTATTGTGTTTTCATAAAAAATAAATGTAATGTTTTTTAAATAATTTTTTTTTTTAATATTCAAAATAATCTTTGGTTTTGTTTATTCATATTTTCAAAAGTTGTCAGGTTCAGTAAAGGACTGAGCTATTTCTTAAAGCATTTGAACTTCTGAATTCAAATCTGACAAAGACAATTTTTATTTGGTTCTTGTGTATGTTATATCAATGAATTTTTCTTTTACTGCTACTTATAATAAATCCATAAAAGTTTCTACCCTTTGAAACATTATTATTTTTGCAAATATAAAGTGCAAAATATTTTGTTACGCCATTTTTCTAATATTTAGTGGAAACTTAATCGATATTTTGGCCAAGATAAGAAAGCTTGCAAGCCATGTCAAGGGTCCGCATACTTGAGAGTCCTATCACTAAACAGCAAAACCACAAAATGAAGACTTACAAATTCTCCAAAAATTCAAAATCAGCAGAAAAAAGGCAGCGATGTTTACCTGCTCAGGCCTCCAAATATATGCGCTCTCAGGATGCAGTGGACCCATGTAGTTAAGATGGCGGCAACACAGGTGCAAAGATACCTAAGAGACAACCATTCTCGGCCTACCAATCCATGGAGAGGGTGGTTGCTTGGTATATTAATGCACAATAGAGGCTTGTATATGGTGCTGTTCACATACAGGTGATGCACAGCATCCAGGTTAGCATCCTATTAGTGATGCCCATAGAATTAGATCAGACGGGCTGCCCAGTGCTATCCAAATGCATCCTGTGTGAACAGACACCACAGTTTACATGACCAAATGGGTCCAGCTGCACCATGAAAAATAAAGTGAAGAAAATGCATATAAAAATATGTGAGGTATTAGTTAATATTTTGGCTAAGGTATGTAAGCTCGTAACGAACGTCAAGGGTCCTCACGCTTGCGAGTCCTATCACACACAGGACTCCCAAGCGTGAGGATCCTTGATGCAGGAATTAAGTACAGTCATTGATAGACCATTATTTTTAATCTTTAAAGACTCCATAATAACAGGGTATGTACCACAGGACTGGCGTATAGCAAATGCCGTGCCAATATTCAAAAAGGGGTCAAAAACTGAACTCGGAAATTATAGGCCAGTAAGTTTAACCTCTACTGTGGGTAAAATCCTCAAGGGCATTCTAAGAGATGCTATACTGGAGTATCTGAAGAGGAATAACCTCATGACCCAATACCAACATGAGTGTACTAGGGACGGTGCCTGTCAGACTAATCTGATCAATTTCTATGAAGAGGTAAGTTCCGGACTGGGAACCCAGTGGAAGTAGTGTATATGGACTTTTCAAAAGCTTTTGATATGGTGCCACACAAAAGGTTGATACATAAAATGAGAATAATGGGGATAGGGAAAAATATGTGTAAGTGGGTTAAGAGCTGGCTCAGGGATAGGAAACAAAGGGTGGTTATTAATGGAGCACACTCGGACTGGGTCGTGGTTAGCATTGGGGTGCCACAGGGGTCAGTATTGGGCCCTCTTCTTTTTAATATATTTATTAATGAACGTGTAGTGGGCATACAGAGCAGAATTTCAATATTTGCAGATGACACAAAACTCTGCAGGGTAATCAATACAGAGGAGGACAATTTTATATTGCAGGATGATTTATGTAAACTAGAAGCTTGGGCTAATAAATGGCAAATGAGCTTTAATGGGGATAAATGTAAGGTCATGCACTTGGGTAGAAGTAGTAAGATGTATAACTATGTGCTTAATTCTAAAACTCTGGGCAAAACCATCAATGAAAAAGACCTGGATGTATGGGTGGATGACAAACTCACATTTAGTGGCCAGTGTCAGGCAGCTGCTACAAAGGCAAATAAATTAATGGGATGTATTAAAAGAGGCATAGATGCCCATGAGGAGAACATAATTTTACCTCTATACAAGTCACTAGTTCGACCACACTTAGAATACTGTGTACAGTTCTGGTCCTCGGTGTATAAGAAAGACATAGCTGAACTAGAGCGGGTGCAGAGAAGAGCGATAAAGGTTATTAGAGGACTGGGTGGTCTGCAATACCAAGATGGCTAAGTAATGATCTTATTTTAATGTATAAATATATGAGTGGACAGTACAAAGACCTTTCTAAAGATCTTTTTAATCATAGACCTGAGACAGGGACAAGGGGGCGGCATCCTCTACGTCTGGAGGAAAGAAGGTTTAAGCATAGTAACAGATGCGGATTCTTTACTGTAACAGCAGTGAGACTATGGAACTCTCTTCCTTATGATGTTGAAATGAGTGATTCATTACTTAAATTTAAGAGGGGACTGGATGCCTTTCTTGAAAAGTATAATGTTACAAGATATATATAAACTAGATTCCTTGATAGGGCGTTGATCCAGGAAACTAGTCTGATTGCCGTATGTGGAGTCGGGAGGGAATTTGTTCCCCAATGTGGAGCTTACTGTTTGCCACATGGGGTTTTTTTTGCCTTCCTCTGGATCAACATGTTAGGGCATGTTAGGTTAGGCTATGGTTTGAACTAAAAACCGCAGCAAACACACGATCAGAAAAACCCCAGAGACATTGTTATATTAGAAATGTAAAAAATATACTTTATTTAAGGCAAAATTGACAAAGCAGGAGACATGGGAAGAAACAGGGCTGGTGCCGTTTCACACATATTTGGAAACGCTGAGGTGCACACCGAAAGGGAATTGGATCCACAGAGGAATAACAACAATTATAGTAAGAATGTGTACATAGTATAATCCTCTGAGCTGGCTATTCACAGGCAAACATACTAATGCAGTAAGACCTCATGTCAGAAAATATAATATGTAATTTACCTGAGAGGCACAGGAACCAATCCCACCACAACGTGCACTCGCCCCGACGCGCGTTTCGTCGTGATGGCCTTTTTCAAGGGGTAATGTGATAGGGGAACAGGATCGATATAAAAAGAACCCAACCACCAATGGCAGGCTTAGCATGTGATCACGTGATTAACCGGCCAATAATAAGTGAACAGATCGCCAATATATACGCCGCTATTTGCTGCTCGCATTCGTCATAAAGAAGGATAGATCATGTGATGTGCTTGCATCAAATACTGCGACATGTTGTCAGCCTAGTATGATGCATGCACCGCTACGGTGGCCAAAGACATCCGCCGGCGCCAACATCACGCGCACGGCAGGGGGATGCCATGGCGGCAGAGACGCCGGAAGCCGACGGGTGTACAGGGGCCTGTAGCGCACATGCGTGCAGGCCGAGAACGGAGCCGCAATGTAAGATATAATAATGCAATGACTGCACAATGAACAGACAATTGAATGAATATATATGGTAATATGTAGTGATGAAAACAATCACATCATCACGATCACACAAATTAACCAGGGGCAATCAATGATCTCTCTACTGGAATAAAGGGACTAGGACAATAACAATGACAATGACATAAAAATTGGGGAAAGATAAATATGGAATAAATATTCAGCCATAACTTTCCCATGATCCTGAAAAGAAGAAAAAAAGGGAAAAGGAACAAACTTGTGATAGATCATTATATACTAATGTTCATCCACTGTGTTGTATCCACATATCATAAATCAACATCAAATCTTCTAATTCAGGACCACCAGATGGAAGAAAAAGGATCCATATGTCCAAATATCCCCATTATCCAGAAGGGCCGCTCATGAGAAACCAGCAAAAGGAAGGTGGGTGCTAGATAAAAGGATTAAAAGATTAAAACCATAGAATATAACAAACATGTGTCAATAAACGGCAAAAGACCAAATCCCCTATAAAAAGGGAGCAAAACTAATTGTTTCATTTAGCCCTTTTGGATAGACGGTATCTAATGCCCAGATCCATCTAGTTTCACAGCATGATAGTTTTTGTTTTAGACCGCCTCCTCGAATATTTGGGGTAATCATATCGATACCCCTTACCATTAACAATGAGCTATCACACTCATGAAATTGTTTAAAATGCCGTGGTATTGTCCTAAGCGTGGCTACATCATCATGGTCGGCCGCCTCCTGAATCCCCAAAATGTGCTCACGGACACGCACCTTTAATTTAAGAGAGGTCATCCCGATGTAGATCAGTCTGCATGGGCACAGTGCAAAATAAACCACGTAACGGGACGTGCATGTGATGTTTTTTCTGATCTCATACATTCTTGTCTCAGCTGAATTAAAAAATGTCGTGGTGCGATCCACGTTGGGGCAGGCGACGCACCGACCACAAGGAGTACAGCCACGCCTAGGACGTCCACTGTCAAGGAAGGTAGGTCTTGGTTCGTGATGGTAATGGCTGTGTACAAGATGGTCTCTGAGGTTTTTTGCCCGTCTAATAGTGATATTGGGTGTAGAGGAAAGTAATTGACTGAGGATGGAGTCAGACTGAAGGATGGGCCATGCCCTCTGGAGGCAACCTTTCATCCGAGAAAACTGGGCATGGTAGTTAGTGATAAATCTTATTTTATTGTCATTGAATCTGAGACTATGTTGATGACAGTTGATGTTGAATCCCTGTACACCAACATTAAACATACTGATGGCCTGGCAGCAGCCAAATATTTTTTGAGTATGTCTAATTTACCTATGGAGATCGTTGAGCTCATCCTGCAGCTCCTTGAATTTTCCCTTACCCATAACTTTTTCAACGTTAAGGGGTCCTTCTTCCTGCAGCTCCAGGGCACAGCGATGGGGGCTTCCTTTGCCCCGTCTTATGCCAACCTGTTCCTGGGGCTGTGGGAGAGGGACCTCCCCCTGTCAGATCGGGGTGTGTCGATGGACCGCATCCCGTTTTGGGTGCGGTACATCAATGATATTTTCCTGATCTGGCAGGGGAATTTGGATCAACTAAGGGAATTCATGGAGGAGATCAACCACAATGAGAGGAATATTCATATTACCTACCATTGTGATGTCAATATGGTTGACTTCCTCAATGTTAGAATATGGAGGGACCAGGATGATGTTCTGCAGACAACGATCTTCAGAAAAGAAACATCCACCAATATGTTGCTCCACGCCTCCTCCGCCCATCCTAAGCCTCTGGTGGACTCCATCCCTGTTGGTGAATTTCTGCGACTTCGCAGAATCTGTTCCAGCGATGATGAATTCCAACATAATGCACGGGACCTCTGTACGCGATTTCGGGAAAGAGGATATAGTGGTAGAGTGGTTAAAAAAGCCTTCAATAGAGCCAGACATACGTCACGTCAACCTTTGCTATACAAACAAAAGGTTCATAAAAATGACAGTAAAATAAGATTTATCACTAACTACCATGCCCAGTTTTCTCGGATGAAAGGTTGCCTCCAGAGGGCATGGCCCATCCTTCAGTCTGACTCCATCCTCAGTCAATTACTTTCCTCTACACCCAATATCACTATTAGACGGGCACAAAACCTCAGAGACCAACTTGTACACAGCCATTACCATCACGAACCAAGATCTACCTTCCTTGACAGTGGACGTCCTAGGCGTGGCTGTACTCCTTGTGGTCGGTGCGTCACCTGCCCCAACGTGGATCGCACCATGACATTTTTTAATTCAGCTGAGACAAGAATGTATGAGATCAGAAAAAACATCACATGCACGTCCCGTTATGTGGTTTATTTTGCACTGTGCCCATGCAGACTGATCTACATCGGGATGACCTCTCGTCAATTAAAGGTGCGTGTCCGTGAGCACATTTTGGGGATTCAGGAGGCGGCCGACCATGATGATGTAGCCACGCTTAGGACAATACCACGGCATTTTAAACAATTTCATGAGTGCGATAGCTCATTGTTAATGGTAAGGGGTATCGATATGATTACCCCAAATATTCGAGGAGGCGGTCTAAAACAAAAACTATCATGCTGTGAAACTAGATGGATCTGGGCATTAGATACCGTCTATCCAAAAGGGCTAAATGAAACAATTAGTTTTGCTCCCTTTTTATAGGGGATTTGGTCTTTTGCCGTTTATTGACACATGTTTGTTATATTCTATGGTTTTAATCTTTTAATCCTTTTATCTAGCACCCACCTTCCTTTTGCTGGTTTCTCATGAGTGGCCCTTCTGGATAATGGGGATATTTGGACATATGGATCCTTTTTCTTCCATCTGGTGGTCCTGAATTAGAAGATTTGATGTTGATTTATGATATGTGGATACAACACAGAGGATGAACATTAGTATATAAGGATCTATCACAAGTTTGTTCCTTTTCCCTTTTTTTCTTCTTTTCAGGATCATGGGAAAGTTATGGCTGAATATTTATTCCATATTTATCTTTCCCCAATTTTTATGTCATTGTCATTGTTATTGTCCTAGTCCCTTTATTCCAGTAGAGAGATCATTGATTGCCCCTGGTTAATTTGTGTGATCGTGATGATGTGATTGTTTTCATCACTACATATTACCATATATATTCATTCAATTGTCTGTTCATTGTGCTGTCATTGCATTATTATATCTTACATTGCGGCTCCGTTCTCGGCCTGCACGCATGCGCGCTACAGGCCCCTGTACACCCGTCGGCTTCCGGCGTCTCTGCCGCCATGGCATCCCCCTGCCGTGCACGTGACGTTGGCACCGGCGGATGTCTTCGGCCACCGTAGCGGTGCATGCGTCATACTAGGCTGACAACATGTCGCAGTATTTGATGCAAGCACATCACATGATCTATCCTTCTTTATGACGAATGCGAGCAGCAAATAGCGGCGTATATATTGGCGATCTGTTCACTTATTATTGGCCGGTTAATCACGTGATCACATGCTAAGCCTGCCATTGGTGGTTGGGTTCTTTTTATATCGATCCTGTTCCCCTATCACATTACCCCTTGAAAAAGGCCATCACACCGAAACGCGCGTCGGGGCGAGTGCACGCTGTGGTGGGATTGGTTCCTGTGCCTCTCAGGTAAATTACATATTATATTTTCTGACATGAGGTCTTACTGCATTAGTATGTTTGCCTGTGAATAGCCAGCTCAGAGGATTATACTATGTACA